>NW_017672773.1:0-44498 GCF_001879085.1 Nicotiana attenuata | reverse complement strand
ACCTAAAATTATCAAGCAATGAATGAACTATAAATCAATTAGTCATTTTAAGCCAAGAACGCAACATGATTGTTAGCTAACCCGTGAACCTGGAATATTCTCTCCTACTTTGAAATTGCTNATATATATATATATATATATATATATATATATATATTGTTGCGGCCAAACACACTCACGCAAGTATACGCGATCGTCAAATAATAAAGTAGTGAGTAGAGTATCGTTCCCACGAAGACTTGTGATTAACTATTGACTGATTAAAACTCAATTAACTTATCGATTCAAGAGATTTCCCACAAAATATAGAAGTGACTAATTTACTACCTAAAATTATCAAGCAATGAATGAACTAAAAATCAACTGAAACAAATAGCAATTTCAAAGTAGGAGAGAATATTCCAGGTTCACGGGTTAGCTAACAATCATGTTGCGTTCTTGGCTTAAAATGACTAATTGATTTATCTGTATTGTTGATTGACAGGATTGATATTACTCATAAGAATCTGTCGAATTCTTACTCGCCTATTCAAGCTAACTTAATGCCTATATGTCTATGGAATTAAGATCAACAAGAATGCATTTACACTTCCTGTATTTCAACCAAGCAAGACAATTAGGTATATTTCTATTCTAATTGTGAATCCGTTCCCCGATGTTCGGGTTCAAGAACTTGCTCTATTTAATTCTATATGCAATCTAGAATTCCCACTTTCGAGTTCAACTCTAGGTTCGTAGATAGTATTTCACTCTTAGCTACTCAGCAAAATAATTAAAAATAAAATTAAATATACAACCCAATATGATAAAATCAACTTCGTCAAATTAAACTTCAAACATCAACATTCATGTTTCACCCATGACCCTAGAACAATAGAGTTCTTAGCCACACATGCCCATAGTAACAATTTCAAGTAATTCCCAAGAATACATAAAAATCAATAAATGAAGGAAAAAGTAAGAACTCAAGACGAATTCCGTGGTTCCCAAGCTTTGTCATGGCTTTTTCTTGCTTCCCAATATATTAGATGACCTAAAGAGGTGTTTTTGGCTTATATATTGCGACAAAAGTAGTGGGCCAAAGTTTTCCTATTCCTAGTTCGACTCAGCTTCAGGGATTGATGCTGGCGTAGATGCTTCGCATCGACCTTGTCCTCCGCATCTCAGCTTTGCATCCACCCTTTGTTCCTCCATCTCAGCTTTGCCCAGGTGCGGATGCTATGGGGATGCTATGGGCCGACTTCACTGCTAAGGGTGCACCAAGTAACCTTCTTTCGAAGGTTGGATATGATGCATCCACCCTCTTCTCCTCTAGTTGGAGCATCTTTTCTTCATATTTTTGCTCTCCAAACACCCTAAATCATCACACACAACTCACCTAGTCATAAAACCAATAATTAAACCATGTTGGGCATTTTTAACACCAAATAGCAACAAAAAGCGACTAACACATGGGTAAAGTAACATCAAAACATATAGAAATATGCCCAACATCACCACCCCACACTTAAACCTTTGTTCGTCCTCGAGCAATCCATTACTATAGTAGACGAAACAAAATTAAGCTCTTATCTTTCAAAGCACATCACATCTATGACCATGGTTAATACCTAGAATTAAGCTCTAGCATATGCATTCAACACACATTTCCCTTTAACATATGCCATATTTCAAAAATATTCAAAACAAAAGCAACATGCTCTTAACAATTCTTGCCTCAAAACCCAACTCAATGTCACAATGCACTCATGGCTTGAACACTCAACATCGTAGAGAAGTCTAATAATATTACTGTTTAACCAAAAAATTGAATATTTGGTTAAAGCTAGAAATTAAGAGAGAAATCGAGTTACTGATAATCAAGAAATGAGAGACTTTGAGGACAACAATAAAGCAATGAATAAGTATATATTTCAGTATAATCTCAATGATATTTCGTGTCCTACAGATGTTGAGTCCTTCTCCTTTTATAGTTAATTCTAAGAGAAAGTGTAATGCCTTTGTCTTAATGAGGCAATTATGAGCAATAAATGACATTAAAAGAAACGTTACTCAATCATTCCTATTAAATACAAATTCTCTAACGTATTTGGCATTTAATGCTGAATTTGGACTCTTTTACGCTATCAGATTCATGTCTTCAATTCCTTCTGATCTTCGAGTTTTAAATGACTCGAACAGGTACGAGTCTCATTTCATTTGAATAATAGCTCGTGCCTTTAAGTATCTTCTCTCCCGCATCTGTTGTTGCTCGTGCCTCTTAACTGATTACCACGTTTTGACCATTTGACCAATCCACGTGTCATGACACGTCATCTTCAATATATAAATTCAGTTTTTTTTCCAATACAGATAGTCCCCCCACTTTCCATTTATTTATCAATTAAATATTTGGGAAGTGGATCTTCATTAAAAGGAAATTTTTGCCATAATCAATGCTATGACAGTACTAACGCTTCAGTTGTCTTTTCTATTTAATGCATTGCATACGTGTCACCTTCTCATTAGCTCTGCAATTCTACATCCTTTTTTCAAGGCTTCTTCAACTCCACTATTCTCGAAGTGATAGTTGCCTTTATTATAGGCTTTCCATCATTACACTTCTTAGTCTTTGACAGTTGCTTTTATATATAAACTTAACCCTTCTTCCACAAATTTTTACCAAATATTTCACTATTTACTCCTATTCACTTCTTCCTCTGTTCACATCTTTCCACCATGTCATCTTCGAATCCCAACCCTAGGAGAGTCCCAATTCTTGACAGTTTCCCCAATCCCCCCGTGAGACACAGAAGAGGTAGAGGAGGTAGGCTTCGTGGCCTAGGATCCATTCGTGGTGGTACCTCTGGTTCCATCACTCCTTCTTCTAGCTATGGCACTATTTCTAGAGGTTCTTTCACTAGTAGATCCTCTTCTAAAGGCAAAGAATCTTCTGAGTTTATTCAAGAACCTTTAGTCAAAGAAATAGTGCCAACCGACTTATCTTTCGAGCATGATAAAGAATCCCTTCGTGACCAAGTAATTAAGTTAGAGAGAGCTGCCACCTATCCTTCTTTAATTACTGAACCCTTGATTTCCACTGTTCGAAAAGATTGTCGTTGGAGAGATGACCTTTATATAGTTATTCCTAACCCAAACCAGAGAATATCTTCTTATAGGATTGGTTTTTCCTCTGTTTATACTTATCCCTTTACTTTGGGATTTATTCCTGCTATCGACTCAGTCATACTCGATTTCTGTCGTTTTTTCAAAATTTGTTTGGCTCAAGTTGGCCCTCTCGTATGGAGAGCAGTAGCTTGTTTAAGGTATGTATCGGTAAAGGCTGATATTGACTTTACCTTCTCTCATCTAATTCATCTTTACCACCCCAAGTTGTTCCGCAATGGTGTTTTTACCCTAACTGCAAGAAGTAAAAGGGTTTTGGTAAGCCCTGAAGATGATAAAGATCGAGGTTGGTACACCCGTTACGTTGCGGTACCCACAGTTGGTTTGGTGGGTGAATCAAATATTCCTTTTCCTGAGAAATGGAATCTTGCACGTAAGTATTTCTTCCTTACCGTATCTGTTTTTTTTTTATTTCAACTCCTTTTCTAATTTCATTCTTTTTTGCTTTTTTGTAGCAACCATGGGAGATGTGGAACCCGTTCCTAATTTCCGTGGTTGGGTAGATTCTATTTTGAAAGCCGTGCCTATGGAGGCACGAACCTGGAAATCTATTTCCAACAAACATGGTTGGAAAGTGAAAACTCACGGTATGCATCCCTTATTATTTCTCGTATGTTAAATTCTTTCCCCTCTTTTAACTTTTTATCCTTCTTTTTGTCAGGATTTGCTATTCGAGGAATGACATCTGAAGTAGTTATTGCCCTTCGAGCCTCTTTTGGTACTCCTCTTTCTTTGGAGAGAGCACAAGCTACGCTGTCAAAGAGGAAAGTTGTTGAAGAGGATTCTGAGGATGATGAAGATGAAGACACCTCTTTGATAGCTAGACCTAGAGCCAGGAGACGCATCATTTCTGAAAATGAAGCTGAAATTTCTCCTGCCCGTGCCTCCTCTCCTGTTACAATTGCTTCCGATGATGAAACCATTCCAAAGGACACCATTGAATCCACTCAACGTCTCTTCGTTGACGGTTTCGAAAGTGGTGAACTAGGTTCGATTTTAGATGAAGTTCCTCTTTCCTCCTCCATTCCTATTCCTTCTATTCCTCCTTTGGTTTCAAGTGCTTCTTTGCCCATTTTATCTGTTCCTGCTTCTTTGCCAATTTCTGCTCCCTTACCTGCTTCGACTCCTGTTATTTTCACCTCTTCTACCGTTTCTCCTTCTATAGCTCCCCCTTCCTCTGTTCAGCATGCAGAGGAGGGCTCCAGTAGCAGAAGTTTGGCTATGAGGAGTGTAACACTTGAGGTTCCTGCTAATAATAGCCTTTTAAGGAAGTCTGGTGGAGCAGATGTCTGGCTTGAGCCTTTAATTGGAGACATTGAGAAGAAAAAGATGGACAGTCACAGTTGCTTAACTTTGATGAATGACATAGTTCATTCTACGTTGAAGGTATTCTTCCTTTACTTTCTAATAAGTTTTTTTTTATCTCTAGCTTCTTATTTTCATGAGTTGTCTTTTGTAGGCCAACCTCATTGGCACGGAATTGATGGGAAGAATTTCCCATTTAGAAAAGAAGGCCCGTGAATCTGATAAGACTATTCTCGAGGTTGAGAGGGTAGCTAAGGAAGCCCAACTGGAAGCAACTAATTGGAAGGAACAGTTTAAAAATGCTCAAGAAATGATAAAAGAATTGCAAGAAAGCAACCGTAACCTGGAGCAGCAAAAGCGGACTCTGACTTCTGAATTAGCGGGAGCCAAGGCTTCTTCCAGTAAAGCTGAGAAGGATAAGGAGCGCCTTGAATGTTCATTTTCAGAACAATTATCAAAGTCAAGTGAAGAAATCAGAGAACTTAAGGCACTTTTGAACAAGAAAGAAGAGTATGCAGGAGAGTTAGTACAAAACTTGACTCAAGCTCAAGCTGATTTGAAAATCTCCTCTGATAAGGTTCATGCCTAGGAAAGTTCTCATGCCTCCCTTGAAGCTACCCTTGATTCCACTTTAGCTGAAAATCAAGTGTTAAAGAATGATCTTGCTATGTGGGAAAGGGATTATGAACTTCTTGAGGAGAAATTTAACATAGAGGTGAGTTGGGCTTTTCTAAACTCTCGTCGTGATGCTTTAACTGAGGCCAGTCAAGAAAACTTTGATTTAGAATCGGAATTGGCCAAGGTTTTGAAAACCATTGAGATGACCCAACAACCACTTGACTTTCCTTCTCCGGCAGATGAAGCTCCTGTGGCTGTAGAACCTTTAAATGAAGAAGCAACTATTGTGGCAGTTGAAGTTGAAAATGTTGCAATTCCAGCTCCCGAGGGTGAAACTTCTATGACTCAGACTGAGGAAGCTGAAGCTTCCGTGATTCTTGCTCCCCTCGATGAATCTAACACTTCAATCCCAGCTGAAACCGCTCCTGTTGCTGTTTCTTCAGAAGTTACCGTTCCTGAAAGTGAAGCTGATATCGCAACTTCTGATGTTCCAGCCCCTCAGTGACCAGTTTATGTTTTCAAACTTTATTTTTATTTGCTTTGTTGATTGGTGGTTTATCCCTTGGCGGTTTTTAAGGGATTTTTTTTTTTGAAAAAAGTCCCCAGTTATCATAATGGGTCACTTGTATAAACTTTTTGTTGACTAAGTTTCTACTTAGTCTTTTAATTATGTCAAGAAGTTTGTTAGTACTTCAATATGCTCTATTCTTGCCGTTTTCTTATCTATTTAGGACTTATAGAATAGTTTAGCATTTTTATCCTTTGAAAATGCTTTATGATTCTTCTCATGACTTATTAACATGAGGCTTATAAAAGAGGGCCCTTTTATATATAACGACACTTAATGAAGAAGACATCTCAACTTCATAATGGTGTTACAATACGATGAAAGAAATAGGAACACACATGTTTTGTTTGGAATAACTTTGACAAGTTTTTGAATATTACATGTATTAAAATACATCTATAACTTTCTCGTAACTATTTTTCTTGTAACAGATTTTTATAAAATAAATAAAATTCAAACAAGGTTTTTCCTTATAACCCGTTTCAGTATATAGTCATGACCCTATCTTCATGTATTAGGAAGGGTTTGAGAGGTGACTCCATTGTTCTCATGAGTTTGAGAGGTGACTCCATTGTTCTCATGGGAAAGAACACTATGATGAATGTTTTGTATCTTCATTTGTTTTGATGAGAAAGAACACAATGATGAATGCTGAGGTTCCATAACTTCTGCTCGACACTTGTCTCTTTGTGGCTTGATTTTTTCGATTTTCGTTCAGTTTACGTATCTGTTTTCCCGCACGTATCTGTGTACAATATGCAGTCCCCCCAAGTGTTTGAGCAGTGAAGTATGAAGCCTCGAGCACTTGTTTGTTTCTCTCAATTTGGTCCTTTTCCTGAAACAGAAAAACAAACGGGACACGGAGATGCGATTAGAGATGAAGAATGCCTAACCCGTGTGTCTTTCCATCAGAATAATTGTAACCCTGGGCTGGGAATTTTAGAATATTCCATTTTGCCGTGCAGGTTGTGACTCATCATTTGGCACGGGTAAGGGTTTTTGCCTAGCATCTAAAATCGTTAGTAAAATTTTAACAATTCAAAGAAAAATTTTAACATAGCGATACCTGACCATGGGTACTTTCTCAAAAGTCATATCTCTTTAGGTGGACAGCATTCCAATGTGAGGGTAGAATTTTCCCATCCATTGTCTCTAACTCATATGCTCCTTTTCCCGCAATATCACAAACTCTGAAGGGTCCTTCCCATGTTGGACTTAGCTTTCCTGAATTAGCGGCCTTTGTAGATTGGAACACCTTTTTAAGCACAAAGTCCCCAATTTTAAAAAATCTGAGGCGTGCTTTCCTGTTGTAATACCGTTCAATTACTTGCTTTTGTGCTGCCATCCTTATTAATGCGGCTTCTCTTCTTCCTTCGAGCAGATCAAGGTTCACCCGCATCTCTTTATCATTTGATTCTTCCGTTGCTTGAGCATATCGTGTGCTCGGTTCTCCTATTTCAACTGGGATTAAGGCCTCCGCACCATAAACCATTGAAAATGGTATTTCTCCCGTGCTTGTTTTTGTCGTTGTACGATAAGCCCATAATACTCCAGGTAATACCTCAGGCCAATTACCTTTTGAATCTTGAAACCTTTTCTTCAAGTTGTTGATAATGACCTTGTTTGTGGATTCCGCTTGTCCATTACCCACTGGATGGTATGGCGTAGATGTTATCCTTTTAATTTGCCAACTTTGAAAAGATTCTGTGATTTGAGCTCCTATGAATTGTGGGCCATTATCACACACGATTTCCTTTGGCACTCCAAAACGGCATATTATATTCCTCCAAACGAAGTCTTTAACTTCCTTCTCTCGTACCTGTTTAAATGCTCCTGGTTCTACCCATTTAGTGAAATAATCAGTAAGTACAAGTAGAAACTTCACCTGACCTTTTGCTTGTGGTAATGGTCCTACGATATCCATTCCCCGTTTCATAAAGGGCCACGGAGCTATGACAGGATGAAGTAGCTCAGCTGGTCTATGCATATTATTGTCGTACCTTTGACATTTATCACATTTAGACACAAAACTATTTGCTTCCTCTTCCATCTTAGGCCAATAATACCCTGCTCGAATCAATGTTTTTACCAGCGACCTTCCTCCCGCATGATTTCCACAATGTCCTTCATGTATTTCCCTCATTACGTATTCTGTTTGGGAAGGTCCAAGACACCTTGCTAATGGTCCACCGAACATCTTTCGGTAAAGATTTCCTTGATATAAACAGTAGCGAGCAGCCTTTTTTTGGAGCGCGTGTGCCTTCCTTTTGTCATCAGGTACGGTTCCGTACTGCAGAAAAACAACAATCTCTTTTCTCCAATCCCATGTTAAATAATTAAAATTTACCTCATTCTTATTAGGTTCGAGAATGGAATGAAATAAATGTACAACTGAAGCATTTGCATCTTTTGCCACGTCTGCTGCAGATGCGAGATTGGCTAAAGCATCTGCCTCAACATTTTCATCTCTTGGTATTTGCATAACTTTCCACGCCTGAAACTGCTTTATTAATTCTCGTACTTTTTCTAAGTACTCTTGCATTCGTGCTTCCCAGGCTGCGTAAGTCCCCAGCATCTGATTAACAACAAGTTGTGAATCACTCTTGATTATAATCTGGGTTATGCCAAGTTCTCGAGCAAATTCCAAACCTGCAATGACAGCTTCATACTCTGCTTCATTGTTAGTTATTGAATGACACTTTATAGCTTGTCTAATAGTTTCACCCGTGGGTGGTACGAGAACTATTCCTAAACCTGCACCTTTTACGTTAGATGAACCGTCAGTGAATAAAATCCAAGTCCCCGGATTTGCACCATTAAAAACTTGTAATTCTTTTTCTGTTTCTAATTGCATCCCCTTACTGAAATCAGCTACGAAATCAGCTAATACTTGAGATTTTATAGCAGTCCTAGGTTGATAAGTGATTTCGTATTCACTTAATTCTATAGTCCATTTTGCTAATCTTCCTGATAATTCATGTTTATGCAAAATGTTTCGTAATGAAAAAGCAGTAACCATAGCAATGGGATGACATTGAAAGTAAGGTCTTGATTTTCTAGATGCCATGATCAAAGCAAGTGCTAACTTTTCTAGTTGCGGGTACCGTGTTTCTGCATCTAACAAAGACTTGCTTACGTAATAGATAGGAGATTGTTTACCTTGATCCTCCCGGACTAAAACAGCACTTACCGCAACTTCTGATACGGCAAGATAGATGAGTAACTTCTCTCCTACCTTTGGTTTCGCCAACAACGGTGGATTTGACAAATACACTTTCAGATTCTTAAGTGCTTGTTGGCAATCTTCGTTCCATTCGAAATGATCCTGCTTCTTTAAAACTGAGAAAAAATTGAAGCATTTTTCTGAAGACTTGGAAATGAATCTCCCCAGAGCTGCAATTCTCCCAGTTAGTCTTTGAACTTCTTTTTTACTCGTAAGTACATCAGGGATTTCCTCTATTGCTTTGATCTGTGAAGGATTTACCTCAATACCATGGTTAGAGACAAGGAAACCCAAAAACTTTCCTGATGCGACCCCGAACGCGCATTTTTCTGGATTGAGTTTCATATTAAACTTTTGTAAAATTTGAAATGTGACAGATAAATGAGAGATGTGATCATGAGAATGTTGGGTTTTGACGAGCATATCGTCTATATATACCTCCATGGTTTTACCTAAATGTTCCTGGAACATTTTCGTGACCAACCTTTGATAGGTTGCTCCAGCATTTTTGAGACCAAAGGGCATTACTTTATAATAGTAAGTCCCTCTGTCTGTGATAAAAGAAGTTTTCACTTCATCACTTGAATCCATTTTGATTTGGTTGTAACCTGAATATGCATCTAAAAAACTTAGAAGTTCATGCCCTGCAGTTGCATCAATTAACTGATCTATATGCGGTAAAGGGAAAGAATTTTTTGGACAAGCTTTGTTAAGATCTGTATAATCTACACAAACTCGCCACTTACCATTTTTCTTAGGTACTACAACTGTATTAGCTAACCAATTTGGATACTTTACCTCACGGATAGACCCAATTTTTAATAACTTTTGGGCCTCATCTTGAATCACCTGGTTTTTGAAAGCTCCTTGCTTTCTTTTCTTTTGCTTTATTGGTGTGAATGATGGGTCTTCATTTAGTTTGTGAGTCATCACATCCGGTGGTATTCCTGTCATATCAGCATGGGACCAAGCAAAACAATCCATGTTAGCTTTCAGAAATTCAATTAACATACCTCGCATGTCGGAGCTTAGATTGGCTCCAACATAAACCTTCCGTTCAGGCCATTGCTCAAATAATATCACAGCTTCGAGTCCTTCAATTGTTGTTTTGATATTTTCATTCTCTTCAGGCTCTTGAATTGTGTCAGGTCTCGAGTACATCTGTCCGTCCTTGCTCAGCTGAGGTTTGACCTTCAACTGTTTCCTGTAATTGCTATTTTTCTTTATTTACGGTGCTCGTACAGCGTTAATACTCCTGGCTGTCTGCCGATCCCCACGAATTTGGCAAATCCCCCACGGTGACGGGAATTTAATAACTTGATGTAGAGTTGACGGCATAGCATCCATATCATGGATCCAAGGTCTCCCCATGATCATATTGTAAGCAATTTCCAGATCTACTACCTGAAATTTAGTTTCTTTAACAACACCTGCAGCAAAAGTTGTTAGAATTACCTCTTCTTTTGTTACCACACTTGAATTGTCGAACCCGGACAAGGTATGCGCCTTTGGTATCATTTTATCTTCAGCTTGCATTTCACGTAATACCTTGGTAGTATAATATTTACGGAACTTCCTGGATCAATCAAAACTCGTTTTACATTAGTGTCGTGTACAAGTAAAGATATTACCAGAGCGTCGTTGTGGGGGGTCATCACTCCTTCGGTATCTGCATCATCGAAAGAAATATTTTCGTTTTCAAACACCTGTCGTACCCGTTTCCCATGTGTAATCGTTACTTTAGAAACCTTGTTGGAAGCCGTATATGTTACACCATGAATATCTTCTCCCCCACTTATAACATTCATGGTTCTCTTGGGTGATGGGGGCTTTGGTGGCTCTTGCCTATTTTTCATATAGGCTTGCTTACCTTTCTCACTAAATAACTCAGTGAGATACCCTTGTTTCAACAGATGGTCCACTTCACTTTGTAAGAATCTACATTCTGAAGTCTTGTGCCAGTGATCATTGTGGAATTCGCACCAATGATCTGGATTGCGCCTATTTGGATTTGACCGCATCTCTTTTGGCCACCGTACCTTATCTCCCATGCTCCTCAAAACAGCTACGAGCTCGGAGGTAGTAACATTGAAATTATATCCACCGAATCTCGCCTTTAAACTCCTGTCATCATCTCGTGACTCTTGTCTGTTTCGGTCATTTCTGAACCTTGATGAAGAACCAGATTCCCTGTTACTCGATTTTTGATCATAGTGTTGATTATCCTGCTTTGATCGTGAGTCTTTTCCTTCAGGTCCCATATATGGATCGTATCTGTTTTTACCTGATCTTTTTTCGGTTTCTGACCTCCTGGAATTGCTCCTTTCTTCATGATGAAACTGAGGTACGGTATTTTCCTCAATTCGCAACTTCGTACTGTACCTGTTATAAACGTCATTCCACGTGGTTACAGGGAACTCTCGAAGGCTTTCTTTAAGTCTTCTTGTGGCTCCTGGACTTTTGTCATTTAAGTTGCTTGCAAAAGCTATTGCAGCCCAATTATCAGGTACACGGGGTAAAGTCATCCTTTCACGTTGGGATCTATCAACAAAATCTCTGAGCAACTCTGAGTCCCCTTGTTTAATTTTGAAAATGTCTTCCATTCTTTTTTCAACCTTTTGAGCTCCCGAGTGCGCTTTAATAAAAGAATCTGCAAGCTCAGCAAAAGAGTTTATAGAATTTTCAGGTAAAAGAGAATACCAGGTTAATGCACCCTTGGTGAGTGTTTCTCCAAATTTCTTGACCAACACGGATTCAATCTCTTGCTTGGTCAAATCGTTGCCTTTTACACCTGTAGTAAATGCAGTTACATGATCACGTGGGTCTGTTGTGCTATCATATCCAGATGTCAGGCATTTTGAACTTTTTAGGGATTGGAAGGGGAGCAGCACTTGGTTTCCAAGGTTGTTGCGAGTATTTATCCACATCCACTCCTTTGATTACAGGGGGAACTCCAGAGATTTGCTCGATGCACTCATTTTGTTCCTTAAGCTGTTTCTGCAAAGTTAGTACTAAATTTTGCAAATGAGAATTATTTGAATTACCTGGTTCTCCTTCCTGTGGTTCACTGGAGGTTCCTCCATTTCCAGAATTAACAAGGCCAGAACGAGGATTCTCCAATGTATTGTTATTAGGCGTAGGTGTAGGTGGTGCAACAGGTAATCGACTAACTAGAGCTTGAAGAGCTTTGCTAACCCGTGCATCAAATACTTTTTGTAAAGCTTCATCTGGCCCTTCAAAATGTTCAGATTGCTCTTGTTCATCAGCACGAGATTCAGGAGCAGGAGTACCTTCACGAGATTGACGTGGTGAATTTTGAGGGGAAGGAACCACGTTAATGTTTTGTAAATCTCCTTGATTCTGATGGATTTGATTTTCATCACCGTTATTGTTTTTGTTTTTGTTTGACATGATGATAACAACAGATAAAATGTAACTTAAAAAGAATAGATTATCAGATTCCCGGTAACGGAACCAATTTGTTTAACCAAAAAACTGAATATTTGGTTAAAGCTAGAAATTAAGAGAGAAATCGGGTTANGCAAAAGCGGACTCTGACTTCTGAATTAGCCGGAGCCAAGGCTTCTTCTAGTAAAGCTGAGAAGGATAAGGAGCGCCATGAATGTTCATTTTCAGAACAATTATCAAAGTCAAGTGAAGAAATCAGAGAACTTAATGCACTTTTGGCCGAGAAAGAAGAGTATGCAGGGGAGTTAGTGCAAAACTTGACTCAAGTTCAAGCTGATTTAAATATCTCTTCTGAAGGTACGTGCCTTAGAGAGTTCTCATGCCTCCCTTGAAGCTTCCCTTGATTCCTCTTTAGCTGAAAATCAAGTGTTAAAGAATGGTCTTGCTATGTGGGAAAAAGAGTATGAACTTCTTGAGGAGAATTTTAACATAGAGGTGAGTTGGGCTTTTCTAAACTCTCGTCGTGATGCTTTAACTGAGGCCAGTCAAGAAAACTTTGATTTAAAGTCGGAATTGGCCAAAGTTTTGAAAACCATTGAGATGACCCAACAACCACTTAACTTTCCTTCTCCGGCAAATGAAACTCCCGTGGCTGAAGAACCTTTAAATGAAGAAGCCGTTGCTGCGGCAATTGAAGTTGAAAATGCTGCAATTCCAGCTCCCGAGGGTGAAACTTCTATGACTCAGTTTGTGGAAGCTGAAACTTCCGTGACTCTTGCTCCCCTCGATGAACTTAGCACTTCAATCCCAGCTGGAACCGCTCCTGTTGCTGCTTCTTCAGAAGTTACCACCGTACCTATAGCTGTTCATGAAAGTGAAGCTAATATAACAACTTCTGGCATTCCAGCCCCTCAGTGACCAGTTTATGTTTCCAGACTTTGTTTTTGTTTTGTTGATTGGTGGTTTATCCCTTGGCGGTTTTTAAGGGATTTTTTTGAAAAAAGTCCCCAGTTATCATAATGGGGCACTTGTATAAACTTTTTGTTGACTGAGTTTCTACTTAGTCTTTTTAATTATATCAAGAAGTTTGTTAGTACTTCAATATGTTCTATTCTTGCCTTTTTCTTATCTATTTAGGACTTATAGAATAGTTTAGCATTTTTATCCATTGAAAATGCTTTATGATTCTTCTCATGACTTATTAACATGAGGCTTATAAAAGAGGGCCCTTTTATATATATCGACACTTAATGAAGAAGACGTCTCAACTTCATAATGGTGTTATAATACGACAAAAGAAATAGGAACACACATGTTTTGTTTGGAATCACTTTGACAAGTTTTTATTCACGAACTTTGACAAGCTTTTGAATATTACATGTATTAAAATACATCTTTAACTTTCTCGTAACTGTTTTTCTTGTAACAGATTTTTACAAAATAAATATAATTCAAACAAGGTTTTTCCTTATAACCCGTTTCAGTACATAGTCATGACCCTATCTTCATGCATTCGGAAGGGTTTGAGAGGTGACTCCGTTGTTCTCATGAGTTTGAGAGGTGACTCTGTTGTTCTCATGGGAAAGAATACTATGATGAATGTTTTGTATCTTCATTTGTTTTGATGGGAAATGTACAATATGTAGTCCCCCAAGTGTTTGAGCGGTGAAGTATAAAGCCTCGAGCACTTGTTTGTTTCTCTCAATTTGGTCCTTTTCCTGAAACGGAAAAACATACGAGACTCGGAGATACGATTAGAGATGAAGACTGCCTAACCCGTGTGTATTTCCATCAGGATAATTGTAACCCTGGGTTGGGAATTTTAGAATATTCCATTTTGCCGTGCAGGTCGTGACTCATCATTTGGCACGGGTAAGGGTTTTTGCCTAGCATCTAAAATCGTTAGTAAAATTTTAACACTTCAAAGAAAATTTTTTAACATAGCGATACCTGACCGTGGGTACTTTCTCAAAAGTAGTATCTCTTTAGGTGGACAACATTCCAATGTGAGGGTAGAATTTTCCCGTCCATTGTCTCCAACTCATATGCTCCTTTTCCCGCAATATCACGAACTCTGAAGGGTCCTTCCCATGTGGGACTTAGCTTTCCTGAATTAGCAGCCTTTGTAGATTGGAACACCTTTTTAAGCACGAAGTCCCCAATTTTAAAAAAATCTGAGGCGTGCTTTCCTGTTGTAATACCGTTCAACTACTTGCTTTTGTGCTGCCATCCTTATCAATGCAGCTTCTCTTCTTCCTTCGAGCAAATCAAGGTTCACCCGCATTTCTTCATCATTTGATTCTTCCGTTGCTTGAGCATATCGTGTGCTCGGTTCACCTATTTCAACTGGGATTAAGGTCTCCGCACCATAAACCATTGAAAATGGTGTTTCTCCCGTGCTTGTTTTTGTCGTTGTACGATAAGCCCATAATACTCCAGGTAATACCTCAGGCCAATTACCTTTTGAATCTTGTAACGTTTTCTTCAAGTTGTTGATAATGACCTTGTTTGTGGATTCCGCTTGTCCATTACCCACTGGATGGTAGGGCGTAAATGTTATCCTTTTAATTTGCCAACTTTGAAAAAGTTTTGTGATTTGAGCTCCTATGAATTGTGGACCATTATCACACACGATTTCCTTCGGCACTCCAAAGCGGCATATTATATTCCTCCAAACGAAGTCTTTAACTTCCTTCTCTTGTACCTGTTTAAATGCTCCTGCTTCTACCCATTTAGTGAAACAATCAGTAAGTACAAGTAGAAACTTCACCTGACCTTTTGCTTGTGGTAATGGTCCTACGATATCCATTCCCCATTTCATAAAGGGCCACGGAGCTATGACAGGATGCAGTAGCTCAGCTGGTCTATGCATATTATTGCCGTACCTTTGACATTTATCACATTTAGATACAAAACGATTTGCTTCCTCTTCCATCTTTGGCCAATAATACCCTGCTCGAATCAATATTTTTACCAGGGACCGTCCTCCCGCGTGATTTCCACAATGTCCTTCATGTATTTCCCTCATTACGTATTCTGTTTGGGAACGTCCGAGACACCTTGCTAATGGTCCACCGAACATCTTTCGATAAAGATTTCCTTGATATAAAAAGTAGCGAGCAGCCTTCTTACGGAGCGCGTGTGCCTTCCTTTTGTCATCAGGTACGGTTCCGTACTGCAGAAAAGCAACAATTTCGTTTCTCCAATCCCATGTTAAATTATTAAAATTTACCTCATTCTTATCAGGTTCGAGAACGAAATGAAATAAATGTACGACTGAAGCGTTTGCATCTTTTGCCACGTCTGCTGCAGATGCGAGATTAGCTAAGGCATCTGCCTCAACATTTTTTATCTATTGGTATTTGCATAACTTTCCACGTCTGAAACTGCTTTATTAATTCTCGTACTTTTTCTAAGTACTCTTGCATTCGTGCTTCCCTGGCTGGCGTAAGTCCCCAGCATCTGATTAACAACAAGTTGTGAATCACTCTTGATTATAATCTGGGTTATGCCAAGTTCTCGAGCCAATTCCAAACCTGCAATGACAACTTCATACTCTGCTTCATTGTTAGTTATTGAATGACACTTTATAGCTTGTCTAATAGTTTCACCCGTGGGTGCTACAAGAACTATTCCTAAACCTGCACCTTTTACGTTAGATGAACCGTCAGTGAATAAAATCCAAGTCCCCGGGTTTGCGCCATTAAAAACTTGTAATTCTTTTTCTGCTTCTAATTGCATCCCCTGACTAAAATCAGCTACGAAATCAGCTAATACTTGAGATTTTATAGCAGTCCTAGGTTGATAAGTGATTTCGTATTCACTTAATTCTATAGCCCATTTTGCTAATCTTCCTGATAATTCATGTTTATGCAAAATGTTTCGTAATGGAAAAGCAGTAACCACAGCAATGGGATGACATTGAAAGTAAGGTCTTAATTTTCTAGATGCCATGATCAAAGCAAATGCTAATTTTTCTAGTTGCGGGTACCGTGTTTCTGCATCTAACAAAGACTTGCTTACATAATAGATAGGAGATTGTTTACCTTGATCCTCCCGGACTAAAACAGCACTTACCGCAACTTCTGATACGGCAAGATAGATGAGTAACTTCTCTCCACCTTTGGTTTCGTCAACAATGGTGGATTTGACAAATATACTTTCAGATTCTTAAGTGCTTGCTGACACTCTTCATTCCATTCAAAATGATCCTGTTTCTTTAAAGCTGAGAAAAATTTGAAGCATTTTTCTGAAGACTTGGAAATGAATCTCCCGAGAGCTGCAATTCTCCCAGTTAGTCTTTGAACTTCTTTTTTACTCGTAAGTACATCAGGGATTTCCTCTATTGCTTTGATCTGTGAAGGATTTACCTCAATACCACGGTTAGAGACAAGGAAACCCAAAAACTTTCCTGATGCGACCCCGAACGCGCATTTTTCTGGATTGAGTTTCATATTAAACTTTCGTAAAATTTGAAATGTGACAGATAAATGAGATATGTGATCATGAGAATGCTGGGTTTTGACGAGCATATCGTCTATATATACCTCCATGGTTTTACCTAAATGTTCCTGGAACATTTTTGTGACCAACCTTTGATTGGTTGCTCCAGCATTTTTGAGACCAAAGGGCATTACTTTATAACAGTAAGTCCCCCTGTCTGTGATAAAAGAAGTTTTCACTTCATCACTTGAATCCATTTTGATTTGGTTGTAACCTGAATATGCATCTAAAAAACTTAGAAGTTCATGCCCTGCAGTTGCATCAATTAACTGATCTATATGCGGTAAAGGGAAAGAATCTTTTGGACAAGCTTTGTTAAGATCTGTATAATCTACACAAACTCGCCACTTACCATTTTTCTTAGGTACTACAACTGTATTAGCTAACCAATTTGGATACTTTACCTCACGTATAGACCCAATTTTTAATAACTTTTGGACCTCATCTTGAATCACCTGGTTTTTGAAAGCTCCTTGCTTTCTTTTCTTTTGCTTTATTGGTGTGAATGATGGGTCTTCATTTAGTTTGTGAGTCATCACATCCGGTGGTATTCCTGTCATATTAGCATGGGACCAAGCAAAACAATCCACGTTAGCTTTCAGAAATTCAATTAACATACCTCGCATGTTGGAGCTTAGATTGGCTCCAACATAAACCTTCCGTTCAGGCCATTGCTCAAATAATATCACAGCTTCGAGTTCTTCAATTGTTGTTTTGATATTTTCATTCTCTTTAGGCTCTTGAATTGTGTCAGGTCTCGAGTCTACATCTGTCCGTCCTTGCTCAGCTGAGGTTTGACCTTCAACTGTTTCCTGTAATTGCTATTTTTCTTTATTTACGGTGCTCGTATCTATTACAACGTTAATACTCCTGGCTGTCTGCTGATCCCCACGAATTTGGCAAATCGCCCACGGTGACGGGAATTTAATAACTTGATGTAGAGTTGACGGGATAGCATCCATATCATGGATCCAAGGTCTCCCCATGATCATATTGTAAGCCATTTCCATATCTACTACCTGAAATTTAGTTTCTTTAACAACACCTACAGCAAAAGTTGTTAGAATTACCTCTCTTTTTGTTACCACACTTGAATTGTCGAACCCGGACAAGGTATGCGCCTTCGGTATCATTTTGTCTTCAGCTTGCATTTCACGTAATACCCTTAGTAGTATAATATTTACGGAACTTCCTGGATCAATCAAAATTCGTTTTACATTAGTGTCGTGTACAAGTAAAGATATTACCAGAGCGTCGTTGTGGGGGGTCATCACTCCTTCGGTATCTGCATCATCGAAAGAAATATTTTCGTTTTCAAACACCTGTCGTACCCGTTTCCCATGTGTAATCGTTACTTTAGAAACCTTGTTGGAAGCCGTATATGTTACACCATGAATATCTTCTCCCCCACTTATAACATTCACGGTTCTCTTGGGTGATGGGGGCTTTGGTGGCTCTTGCCTATTTTTCATATAGGCTTGCTTACCTTTCTCACTAAATAACTCAGTGAGATACCCTTGTTTCAATAGATGGTCCACTTCACTTTGTAAGAATCTACATTCTGAAGTCTTGTGCCCGTGATCATTGTGGAATTCGCACCAATGATCTGGATTGCGCCTATTTGGATTTGACCGCATCTCTTTTGGCCACCGTACCTTATCTCCCATGCTCCTCAAAACAGCTACGAGCTCGAAGGTAGTAACATTGAAATTATATCCATCGAATCTCGCCTTTAAACTTCTGTCATCATCTCGTGACTCTTGCCTGTTTCAGTCATTTCTAAACCTTGATGAAGAACCAGATTCCCTGTTACTCGATTTTTGATCATATCGTTGATTATCCTGCTTTGACCGTGAGTCTTTTCCTGGAGGTCCCATATATGGATCGTATCTGTTTTTACCTGATCTTTTTTCGGTTTCTAACCTCCTGGAATTACTTCTTTCTTCATGATGAAACTGAGGTACGGTATCTTCCTCAATTCGCAACTTCGTACTGTACCTGTTATAAACGTCATTCCACGTGGTTGCAGGGAACTCTCGAAGGCTTTCTTTAAGTCTTCTCGTGGCTCCTGAACTTTTGTCATTTAAGTTGCTTGCAAAAGCTATTGCAGCCCAATTATCAGGTACACGGGGTAAAGTCATCCTTTCACGTTGGAATGTATCAACAAAATCTCTGAGCAACTCTGAGTCCCCTTGTTTAATTTTGAAAATGTCTTCCATTATTTTTTCAACCTTTTGAGCTCCCAAGTGCGCTTTAATAAAAGAATCTGCAAGCAAATTATTTGAATTACCTGGTTCTCCTTCCTGTGGTTCACTGGGGGTTCCTCCATTTCCAGAATTAACAAGGCCAGAACGAGGATTCTCCAATGTATTGTTATTAGGCGTAGGTGTGGGTGGTGCAACAGGTAATCGACTAACTAGAGCTTGAAGAGCTTTGCTAACCCGTGCATCAATTACTTTTTGTAAAACTTCATCTGGCCCTTCAAAATGTTCAGATTGCTCTTGTTCATCAGCACGAAATTCAGGAGCAGGAGTACCTTCACGAGATTGACGTGGTGAATTTTGAGGGGAAGGAACCACGTTAATGTTTTGTAAATCTCCTTGATTCTGATGGATTTGATTTTCATCACCGTTATTGTTATTGTTGTTGTTGTTTGACATGATGATAACAACAGATAAAATGTAAATTAAAAAGAATAGATTATCAGATTTCCGGCAACGGAACCAATTTGTTTAACTAAAAAACTGAATATTTGGTTAAAGCTAGAAATTAAGAGAGAAATCGGGTTACTGATAATCAAGAAATGAGAGACTTTGAGAACAACAATAAAGCAATGAATAAGTATATATTTCAGTATAATCTCAATGATATTTCGTGTCCTACAGATGTTGAGACCTTCCCCTTTTATAGTTAATTCTAGGAGAAAAGTGTAATGCCTTTGTCTTAATGAGGCAATTATGAGCAATAAATGACATTAAAAGAAACGTTACTCAATCATTCCTATTAAATACAAATTCTCTCAACGTATTTAGCATTTAATGCTGAATTTGGACTCCTTTACGCTATCAGATTCATTTCTTCAATTCCTTCCGATCTTCGAACTTTAAATGACTCGAACATGTACGAGTCTCATTTCATTTGAATAATAGCTCGAGTCTTTAAGTATCTTCTCTCCCGCATCTGTTGTTGCTCGTGTCTTCTAACTGATTACCACGCTTTGACTATTTGACCGGTCCACGTGTCATGACACGTCATCTTATATAAATTCAATTTTTTCCCAATACACCGTATATGCATTTGACCTTTTAGATTTGTATTTGCATCATGCACGCATGAAATCTAGATATGGATTATCGTGTTACTTGGATTCCAATTTACCAAGTTGTTTTATAGTCTTGCTTATTTATTTGTTCTTTAATTGAAACCATTTTCTTTCTTCTCTTGTAAAATAAATTAAAAATTTCTTGTCAAGTACCACAGTTGTTGCTAGACATATTAGCAATAGTCAAGAAACTACTCAGAGTATCCTAGTGGGATTAGTATTCATTTTGTTTTCATTTTGCAATGTTATAAATAGACTTCTTTGGTTTTATATAAACCGCAATTAATATTTTTACCCGTTCATTCTTTTATTTCTTACCCCGACTTTTCTTCGTAATATACAACGTCTTCTTAGTTATGGTACTATATATCTAATCATTATATCAATCTCCCAATTATGCAAGCTTCATGATTGAAAAACTATCCAAGAGCATTAAACGGATTCCACTATAAGTGAATTAAGAACACCATAGTTCTTCAATATTTGAAGCTTTAAGTTCTTGTTTAAGAAAGCAAATTCGAAGTTGATGGTTGATTATTATAAAATTCGTCTAGGTGTTGATTATTTATGCTTAGATTTTCATGTAAACACTGATTTAGTTATTTGTTTGAAGAATCTCAAAATTTATTATTAGTTCTTAGAAAGTGTTGAAGAAGATAATGTGTACCTTCTTGATTTAATGTGTTTTGACTAAATTGGGGATTGAGGATTATTTGTTCTGGTGTTTGGAAACGTAATTTCAAATTTGAGATTATTTGGAACAAATTTTGGGTGGTTTAATCAAAATTAAAATTGCAAACTTAAAAAATACCTCATTTATTAACACAGATAAATCATACCAATCTGGCATAATTTGTGAGCAATCAAATAAGGCAACTAAATTTAATATAGCATGAAATTATGCTAGTCTATCATACTTGCATGCCACATTTCTTGAATATATATTTTTTCCTCTTCTTTATTTGTAGCGGCTATCCGGCATGATTTATGAGTAATCTAGGACAATTAGGTTGATAAATAACACGAAGTCATATTGGTTTATTTTGAGATGCATGCCATAGTTTTAAAATTTAATTGTTTTATCTTAGGTGTTTTTGTACCTCTGAAATTATGACGATATGACATGATTTGTGAGTAGCTTGAAGCCATACAAGTCTATCATGATTTACCTATTATATTTTTTAATATATTTTTTTCCTCTTCTATGCTTGTAGCTTTGAAATCATGACAACACGATATAATTTATAAGTGTACAACAAAACAACTATGTCGCATATAGCTTGAAGTCTAGCGGTTTGTCATTATTTGCTTGTCACATTTCTTTAAAAAAAATTCCTCTGATTTATTTGTAGCTCTGAAATGATGATGACCCAACATGATTTATGAGTAATCTAACAGAACAATTAGATCAAATATGATTTGAAGTCATACTTGGCCTATTATAATTTGCATGCACATTTCTGAAATATCCTTTTTCTTTCTTTGCATTTGTAACTTTGACTCTCTTTTTTATCAAGTAAAGTAATATTTCATTAATAGAAGTATCCAAAGTATGCAGAAACTGATAACAAAAGAGATAAATCTTCATGTAAAACATACAATCATATCCACCTAATTACTTTGTAAGCTTACAAAATCAAGAAATAAAATGGGATTATCTGCTTCAAAATGGTTCCACCAAGCAAAAATATTAAGCAAACATCTAAATTTCAGGATATATGGTGGAGTTGCCGAACCATCAGGACATCTCTGATTCCTCTCCTTTCAAGTACTCCAAATGATATATTAATGGATCATCCAGATCTTCTAGATAGATTTTGCAACTCTTGCATTGTTTCAAATGACAAATATTTCTTTCAATGTCCTTGGCATAACCCAGCTTATACCAACAAGATTGTTGAAAATATCTCATATATCTATAATATAACTGTACAATACAAAAATAAGTGATTCATACTCTCACGTTCATTTTAATACATATGTTGCGGAATATTATGGGTTAACTAGCACACAATCACACACAAAGCAAATAGAGAAGAAAAATCAACATAAGAATTTAACGAGGTTCGGCTAAGCCTAATCCTCGGGGCAAAAGCAGAGAGAGTTTTTCACTATGAATGAGAAGAAAAGCACAGTACAATCTCTAGGATCCCCAACTACAACCCCTATATATAGATCCCAAAAGGTCCCAAATATATAAGAGAAAGGTTTCCCAATTTGACAAGGACTATACGTTTTCCTTTCCCAAATCTATTAGGACAATGGAATTTCCTAAACCTATAGGGATTATGAGTTTCCTAAAAATACAAGGAAATAATTCAAGCCACAAATAACAAATCTTCCCCTTGGCGTGAATTCTCTTCATCAACAGGAACAACGTCTCTATACCTTGCCCTCAGCCCTCGCAAGGGCTCTATCCATTCCCGCACACATCAACCATGTCTAGGCAACACCTAAACTTGTTAAGAGACTCAATCTCTTTAGCCATATAACTAATCTGTCGATCTGGTTCTGTACTCTGAATAGCTTTTGAGTAGCTATAACACTCAAATGCATCAACGGTCTCTACAACTGCGAAAGCAAATCCCACTGGATTCGTATATCCAAGAAGATTCCGATCAACTACGTTTGCAAACCTTTGTGGTCGGTTGATCACTCTCTTCTCTCTGCCTGTTGCAATGCTATATGGTTGTTGTTGCGCAGATGCATCAACATTATCATTTTGATCAATATTTTGCACCTCCTCCACTTCCTCTACTTTAGAACGACTGGGCTGAGCTAGTGGAGATTCAATTCTAGCTCTATGCGGTCACTGACACCACGATCTGTTTCTGCTATTGCCTTCTCCCTCTGACTGTCTAGTGAGGCAGATTCATTGAATGTTACATCCCTACTGATAGTTAGCCCTAGAGTCTTTTGATATGTGCACCACAACCTGTAACCTTTCACTCCAGTTGCATACCCTATAAATATGCACTTCTTTGCCCTCGGCTCAAGTTTTCCATCCCTCACATCAGCATAAGCATGACAACCAAATATCTTTAAATTTGAATAATCAGCAAGCGAACCAGACCATACCTCAATAGGAGTTTTGAACTCAATAGCTGTGGATGGAGATCAGTTGACCAAACAACAAGCTGTATTGATTGCTTCAGCCCAAATATCTTTGCTAACACATGAGTGTGAAAGCATGCTTCGTGCCCTATCACAAAGCATTATATTCATACGTTCTGCAACACCATTTTATTGTGGTGTTTCGACACAAGTGCGGTGTCTTACTATGCCCCCCCCCCCCCCGCTGCAGAAATTATCGAACTCAGAATTGCAAAATTCCAACCCATTGTCAGTTCAAAGACGCTTAACTTTTCTTTCCGTCTGCCTCTCAACCATCGTCTTCCATTTAACAAATGTCGAAAATGCCTCATCTTTTGTTTTCAGAAAATACACCCACACCATCCTTGAGTAATCATCAATCAAAGTCATAAAATATCTGGCACCACNGACCTCACAAGTCAGAGTGTATATAATCTGACTTGTCTCTGGTCTTGTGCTCGGCCTTCTTGATGAACTTTACCCTTATCTGTTTACCAAACACACAACACAAAAATTCAAAACTTAATTTTTGTACCCATTCAGCAAATTCTGCTTACTGAACAAAGACAATCCATTATCACTCATATGGCCATGTCGCAAGTGCCACAACTGAGACTTTTTCAGATCACTTTTCTCAGAAGCTGCAGCAGCTTCCCCTTCAACCACACTAGCCTGAAGATGATACAATTTAGAATGTAGTTTACCCTTCATGAGTACCATGGAGCCTTTACACACTTTAGGTATTCCATTATCGGAGTGAAATTTATACCCTTGATCATCCAAAGTCGAAAGAGAAATCAAATTTCTCTTTATCTAAGGAACATGCCAACACTCAATGTTTCTGATAATTTCATCGAACATTCTCAATTTGATGTTACCAACCCCCTCTACTGGTAATGGATTATCATCTCCCATGTAGATAGTCCCACTCATTTGCTTTTAAGTTGCAAACCAATTCTTGTATGGACACATGTGGAAAGTAGCACCAGAATCAAGAACCCAAGAATTCTGCCCATGACTAGAACTCACAGCATGTAACGACCCGACTGGTCGTTTTGAGCAATTGCGTCCGGTTCGGTAGTCTGAGGTCACGAGTAGCTTCATATTATGTATATTGACTTGCGTGCATGGTTGAAATCTGTTTCTGGATGAATCGGAGTCGAATTAGAAGAAGGAATGTAGTTTTGGAAGCTTAAGCGGTGAGAGTTTGATCGAAATTTGACTTTTGAGTAAACGGCTCCGGAATGAGTTTTGGATGATCTCAGTAGCTTCGTATGATGATATGGACTTAGGCGTGCGTTTGGATTTGGATTTGGAGGCCCGTAGGGTAATTTGAGGCATTCCGGCGAAAGTTGGAAAAGTTGAAGTTTGGAAAATGGAGAGGTTTGACCCATAGTTGACTTTTGTGTTATTGAGGTCAAAATGCGATTCCAAAAGTTGGAACAGCTCCATTATGTCATTTTGGACTTGTCTGCAAAATTTGGCATCGTTTAGAGTTGATTTGATATGGTTCGGACGCTTGGTTGCAATTTTAGAAGTTCTTGAAGTTCATGGTGATTTTTCATGCGTTTTGGCATCCAATTCGTGGTTTTAGAAGTTATCTTGATGATTTGAGCGCGCGAGCGAGTTCGTGAGGTGTTTTTAGACTTGTGTGCATATTTGGTTTGGAGCCCCGAGGGCTCGGGTAAGTTTCAGATTGGTTTCGGAATGATTTTTGCATAGTCTTTGATAGCTGGTACTGGTATCATCGCATTTGCGATGTATTGTTCCCAAATGCGACAGCCGCAATTGCGAAGCAGCCATCGCATTTGTGAGGTCCGAGCTGCTGGGTAGAGTTCGCATTTGCGAAGAACTCTACCGCATTTGCGAAGGTCCTTCATCGCAATTGCGAGGATTTTGTCGCAAATGCGACCTTAGCAGGGTAATTCCAGGCTTCGCATTTGCGAAGCTATATTCGCAAACCCAGTGTCGCAAATGCGACATCTGCAGCCTGCTAAATGCTGGGTATTCTGAGTTTTTGCTCATTTTTCATATTTTTGAACCCTAACTCCGAGAATAGGCGATTTTGAAGGAAGATTTTCATACCAAATCATTGGGTAAGTGTCTCTAATCAATTTCCAACTATATTTTGTGATTATATCTTAGATTTAACATCAAATTCATGAGAATCTAAAGGAAAATTTGGGGAAAATTGAGAAGTTTTTCAAAAATGTAAAATGATGATTTGAATGACCAAATGGTATCGGAATTAGATAATTTTTGTATGAGTGAACTCATAGCGAAATGGGTATTCGGTTTTTGTAAATTTTGTCGAGTTCCGAGGTGCGGGCCCGGGGAGTTGACTTTTTACAAATTGTATAAGAATCATAGTTTTGTTAATTGGAATCATTTTCTCTTGCATTGTTTGATGTATTCAAGTCGTTTTGGCTAGATTGAGCCGAGCGTTGATGAATTGGTAAAGGAAAGGCTAAATTGAGTATTGAATTGACCGGATTGAGGTAAGTATCTTGCCTAACCTTGTGTGGGGACTTCCCCTTAGGATTTGAGTCTTCTATGCTAATTGTAGTCCGTACATGCGAGGTGACGAGTGCGTGCTCGGACTTATTTGTGGGAAATTTGCCTTTAGGGTTCTTAGGTCCTTATGTTCATTAAGTGAGAAGTTTTTTAGTTATGCTTGGGCTTCCTAATTGTTTGCTTTACCTCTATATGATTGTTAGCTTTTCCCCCTAACTCTTACTTGTTACGTGGCCGTTATTAGCCTTAATTGAAGAGATTGTCCTCCTTATTATTTTGTTATCCCTTAGTTGTGAATTCCTCTATGACCCGTGCATATATGCTAGGTGTTCAAATTGTTGTGGTCACTGGTGTAATTATCACGTGCTTATTATGTCTTGTTGTTTTGTTAAGGTTATTGCGCTTCTTGGTTTTTCCGTGATTCTCTTGTTGTCGTGTATTCATACTCTTGGTGGTGGAATTCCTTGTGGTTGGATTGTTGTTGATTCACTTGACGGGATGTTATTGTTCATATTGTTGATTCCCTTGCCAGGATGTATTACATCTATTGTTTGGGTGAGGAAGAGTGTAAAGCACGAGGGGTGATGTCGTGCATGATATTGTGAGTGAGTGTTAATGCACGAAGGGTGATGTCGTGTCATGATTATGAGAGTTAATACACGAAGGGTGATAACGTGCCATGATTATGAGAGTTAATGCACGAAGGGTGATGCCGTGCCATGATTATGAGAGTTAATACACGAAGGGTGATGCCATGCCATGTTATGAGAGAGTTAAAGCACAAGGGTGATGTAGTGCACATTTCTATTTATGCATATGGTGAGGAAGAGTGATAAAGCACGAAGAGTGATGCCGTGCACTTTCTGTTTCCTTGTGTTTATTCGTTGATAACAATTCAGGTGTTTTAACTGTTCAGATTCCTTTACTGCTGTGATCCTTTGTGATGGAACCTCATAGTGTTTTCAATACTTCGCCGTATGTATATATATATATATATATATATATATATATATATATATATATATATATATATTTCAATACTTCAAATTTCAATAATTGTTTTATTTTTAATTCAATTAGTTACTCAATTAAATTCTCTTAAACCGTATGAGGTTGTATTTTACTAAAAATTGAATTTCTACTAAGTTAAATTATTAAATCCCATGTTAAAAGTTATAATTCATTCGATGTTGTATTTTAATTTAAAATGGTACTTTCTTTATTCAAATAATTTCTAAAAAATAACTTCATCTTTTCTTGCCGAGTTCCTAATTGGTTTAGAAGTTGTACTCTACTTTATGTTATGTAAATGAGACTCCTTGAAAATCTTAATTGCATTGGTTATGGACCCTATATACTGAGTAACATGAGAACGTTGTTGTGCAGTGAGATAGAATTATGTGGGGACAAGGTGTCGGGTGTGTTAAAGGTTTGGTAATTGAGGTTATGATATGAGACATCGAGTTTGAGATGGCTGCAATTGTGCATCAGAAATGATATGATTTATTGAGCTGACATCGCCTTCCTTAATTGAGTACATTTTTACTTGTCTGTGTTCCAGCTATGTTGGTATTAATTTACTTGGTTATCTTTCGTTTTCCATCCGTGTTTCCCTTTATTGTTTCTACTGATTGTAGTTGTTTTTTTTCCACTGCTGTTGATATTACTTTGTCATCTTTAGGTTGATAGTTTATTATCATAACCTGTTCATTTTATTCGACCAGTAGGTGTCTGGACTGTTCTTCGTCACTACCCCATCGAGGTTAGTCTTGATACTTACTGGGCACCGCTGTGGTGTGCTCATACTACACTTCTGTACATTTTTGTTTACAGACCCGGGAATTTGATCGGTAGTAGCTGTGTGGGTCGTGGCGATGGAGACTCAAGGTAAACCTGCTGCAGCATTCGCAGGCCTCGGAGTCACCTTCACTTGTACTTATTTCCATTTGTTCCTTTTGTTTCGGGACAGTGATGTATTTATTTTGTATAACTACTCTTAGAAAGGCTTATGACTGGTACCACCGGTTTTGGGAATTGTAATTTGTTAAGAGTTATTTAAATTAAAGTTAGCAAATATAAATTTTATCTCAGTTAATGTTAGGCTTACCTAGTTTAGAGACCAGGTGCCATCACGACTCATTCGGAGGGATTTTGGTCGTGACATAACACACACTTCCCCTACATAGTCACTATCATCAGAAATATTGCCAGTGTCAACAATATTTGCCGAATTATCTATTTTCTGCTTCCTTCTTTTCTCCTAGAGCTTAGGACAATCTCTCTTGTAGTGACCTTGCTCCCCGCACTCATAATAGTGTTGCTTCCTTGCTCTAGACTTTTATCTGGCGGTTGACTTTTTCCTGTTAAAGTCTTTTTGTTGTGTTCTTCCTCTAATCACAAGACCCTCGCCCTCAATTCTGCTGTCTGGAAAGCTTTTTTTTCAACTCTTTAGATTTTAGTGCATTACTAACATCTTCTAGTGAAATGTTATCTTTCCCATATAGCAGCGTATCGGCAAAAGTATCATAAGACGGTTGTAAAGAATATAACACAATCAAGGACTGATCCTCACTCTCAATTTTAATATTCACATTCTTTAGGTCCATTATAATTGAATTAAACTCATTAATGTGAGTTTTAACAGGTGTACCTTCATTCATACGGAGATTGTATAACCTCTTTTTCAGGTAGAGGCGGTTTGTCAGCGATTTCTTAGAATACAGATCTTCCAAAGTCCTCCATGCCATTGCAGCAGAAGTTTCTTCAGCAATTTCCCGAAGAACGCTATCTGTAACGCTCATGAAGATCGCACTCAAAGCCCTCTCCTTCAGGTCTGCCTTCTCTGTCTCCTTCATCTCTTTAGAAAAATCCTCATCAATTGCCTTCCATAACCCTTGTAACACCAGGGACGATTTCATCCTAATCTTCCATAGACTGAAACTAGAACCCCCATCAAATTTCTCTACTTCGTACTTTGTTGAAGATGATGAAGACATCTTAACCCTAGATTATATGTAGAAACCCGAATCTTGCTCTGATACCAATTATTACGGAATATCATGGGTTAACTAGCACACAATCACACACAAAGCAAATAGAGAAGAAAAATCAACACAAGGATTTAACAAGGTTCGGCTAAGCCTAATCCTCAGGGAAAAAGCAGAGAGATTTTTTCACTATGAATGAGAAGAAAAGCACAGTACAATATCTAGGATCCCCAACTACAACCCCTATATATAGATCCCAAAAGGTCCCAAACCTATAAGAGAAAGGTTTTCTAATTTGACAAGGACTATAGGTTTTTCTTTCCCAAATCTATTTGGACAATGGATTTTCCTAAACCTATAGGGATTAGGAAATAATTCAAGCCACATATAACAACATAGATAACATCCATTGCACAATGGTGTGATGACTTGATAGGTCGCTTTGAGTACTAGCCTTAATTTTTGTGTTCCGAGACTTCTCATAGATCCATTTGATGATTTATGACTTATGTGCGTGGTCCGTGTCATTTTCTAAAAAAATTCATGTGAAATTTTAAAGAAAAAGTGATTTTTTACTTAAAATAAGGTTTGAGTTGACCACTGTCAATATTCTTAGTAAACGACCTCGAATCGGTGTTTTGACGATTGTAGATAATAAATTGCGTCAAGAAAACAAAATCAAGACCGAAAAATATTGCAACAATCGTAGTATTTATTTCAAACAATATGAGTGTTACAATCTCTACGATTCCTCTGATTCTTCTTTCCGATAGTAAATAAATTCAAGGGCCTTTGAGCTTGATCTTGAATCTATATTTTGTTGCCACAAACGATGATCTTGAATTCAACTAGCACGAACTTTTATTTGAACTCGTACTCCTTGAATCTTGATTTGTTCTTCGTTCTTGAGCTTGAACTTGATTTCTTGAACTTGAAGCTTGAAACTTGTAGAGAAATTTGGGGCGTTTGATCCACGAGCTCTCTCTTACTTCTTGTTATAACTTTTAGTGTCTTTTCTAGGCTATGAAGACCCCGATTTATAGTTGTGGAAGGGAAGAGTTATGATAAGAACAAACTATTTCCGATCGACCGATCAAATTGAAGTGTGACAAGGCTGTATTTGATTGGCCAGAACATGTCACTTGCACACGTAGCGTGATTTTATTGGCCTTTTAATTTGGCTTGGCATGCCTCGTCATTTTGACACGTTGCATGATTCTATTGGCTCTTTTGTTTGACTTGGCGTGCCACGTCATTTGACACGTGGCACCAAACTGGGCCTCTAGGAAAATGACATTTTGGGCTTAATGAAGTGGGCTCATTATTTGTAGCCCAACTAAATGGGTTAGCCCAACAACTTTGAAATTATTTATTTGATCCATATATATTGGATCGGACTTATATAATTAATCCAATTATATTAGCCCATAATATTTGTTTGGACTAATATATATTGAATTTAAAATATAGTCCAAATTATCTTACGGATTTAGTTCCAATAAAATTTATATGCCTATAAATGCCCCCTACTTCAAATCTTATCGGAGCGTAAACTTGATTGGAAGAGAAGACAAATACTTGAAGTATCAGTGAAGCATCAAACCTAGGCCTCGAGTTAAGTTATAGCTTCCGAAGGAAATATCCCCACGATTAATTTGTAGTTCATAAACTTGGCAACGTGTCTTGGAGACATTAATGATATTCATAGTTGAACGAGAATAAAGCTAAACTATAATGATGACCCTTGCATTTGTAATCCCATTATATTCATTATTGACGGAACCTGTCCAACATGAATTTGGTTGGCAATTTATATTCTTTGCAAAGTAATCTTCTTGGCCAAGGATACCATCGAAGTTCTCCAGGTGACAGCCACACATATACTTGATTTCCTTACCATATTGGAAACGAATTGATGTTTCCACCTTACCAGTAAATTCCTCTATCCCACACCGTGACAAATTCTCGTGGACATCCAACATTTGCTGCTATACATATTAAGATGTTCGTTAAATAGCTTCAGAATATGTTAAAGGATCATTATCCACAAGATAAGTATAAAAATCATTACCAAAAGATTTTTCTTTCTTTGGTCTTTTGCTTCTTCTTAAATCCTCACTTTCAAAATCATTTTGAACAATTGGAACATGTGAAATATTATCACTTGGAATAATAGGAGCATCAGAAATTTTCTCAAATTTTAATGGAAAGACATTTTCAAAAAATTCAGCATTTTTTGTTTCAACAATAGTATTGTTTTCAAGTACATCACTTTTGACTACTAAAAATCTGTATGCTGCACTGTTTTCAGCATACCCAATAAACATACAATCAGATGTTTTAGATCCTATTTTTCTTTTCTTAGGATCGGGTAACATAACTTTAGCAAGGCACCCCCACACTTTCAAATATTTCAAATTAGGTGGATACCTTTTCCACAACTCATAAGGAGTTTTACCCGTTTTCTTATAAGGAATTCTATTTTGTAAATGATAGGCAGATAAAATAGCTTCACCCCAAAGATTATCTGGAGCACCAGAACTAACAAGCATGTTATTCATCATTTCCTTTAAAGTCCTATTTTTTCTTTTCGCCACACCATTTGATTGTGGAGAATATGGCGGAGTTATCTCGTGAATTATGCCTTCTTTCTCACGATAATCATTCAACAAAATAAATTCATCACGTCTATCGGATCTAACTCTTTTGATTTTCTTATCTAATTGATTTTCTACTTCAGATTTATAAATTAAAAACTTATCAAAAGCTTCATCTTTATTTCTCAACAAACAAACTTTTGTATATCTAGAAAAACCGTCTATAAAAGTCACATAATATTTTTTTTCCCTCCTCTAGTCATAGTTTGTTTCAAGTCTCCTAAATCAGTATGAATTAAACTTAATAATTTAAATTCTCTAAATACTGAAGCACATGATTTCTTAGTTTGTTTAGTTTCTGCACAAACTCACACTTATCAATATTCGAAAAATTAATATTTGAAATAAGACCTTCAGAATCCATTTTTTAAATATAAGATAAACTAACATGCCATAAATTAAAAGAATCAATCAAGTAAGCAGAAGTACTAGCATTTTCATTGATAACATTGAGTACAAACAAGCCATGATTATAATAACCCTTGCCAACAAAATTATTATTCTTGGTCAACACGACCTTATCAGATTCAAAAGAAACTTTCACCCCCACTTTTCCTAATAATCCCACAGAGATCAAATTGGCTCGGATACTAGGAACATGCAACACGTCATTCAATGCCAAAGTTTTGCTAGATGTGAGTTTGAGAAGAACTTTGCCTTTTCCAAGAACTTGAGTAGTTCTTGAGTCACCAAGATAGACAACTTCTTCTCCTTCCTCAACTTGGGTGTAAGATACAAAGTCTTTTTTGTTAGCACATATGTGCCTAGTGGCACCAGAATCTAACACCCAGTCTTTCACATTGGCCACAAGGTTCGCTTGGGAAACAACTGCAGCAATTATCTCATCCACTTTGGCTTCAGTCAAATTTACTTTAGCCTTAGTGGGATTGTCATTCCCAACTCTTTTCCGGCATTGATCAGCATGATGGCCAGGTTTGCCACACACAAAGCAGTTACCTTTTTTCTTGAAGGTTTGATTGTTGGTTTTGGGTTTATAATCATTTCTTTTATCATACCTGTTACTTGATTTTCTCTGACGGTTATTCTCCTCCACAAGGCTGCTTCTAGTAGCAATTTCTTTTCCTTTGTCAACAACAGTGTGCTTGCGGTTAAAATTATCTCCACCAAAAACAGCAACAGAAACAGTTGGTGCAGCAGGAGTAGTAGCATCAACAGCAACATTAGCAGCTTTATTCTCCATAATAACAACGTAAAATATCCTTAAGATTGTTGTAAAAATTTGGTAGATATTGGATTATGGAGAATAAGATTTAGCTTGAGGCGTGTCAAAGACACTGTCCTTAAGGATATTTCGCCGTGATAAATAAAAGTAGGCGTATCCCCTAGGGCTGCTTATCGGGCGGATTGGGCGGCATTTTACTCTTAACGGTTTGGCTTAACGGTTATCGGCTCTTAAATGTATTAATCCGTTAGCCTCCCGATAAGATATCGGGCGGATTTGTATCGGTTTAGCTCTTATCGGGCGGCTTATCGGCCTAACATACATATTCACTAAATATCTCCCCTTCTACTGACTTCTTCAGCTATAATATGTATTGAAAAACTAAATCTTTGTTAGAAGTCAGTTATATGGATTGTTTTTCTTTGTTCTTGCAAAGCTAATTTGTTCGAAAGTTTCATTTTTTTTGGGTGCTTTTGATTCCAAGTCTGTCATTTGTCATTTCTGGTGAATTCAATTCTACTGACTTCATTAGTTGTAATATGTATTGAAAAATTGAATCTTTGTAAGAAGTCACTTAAGTGTGCAGTAAGTATTAATATTTGATCCTGTTAAATAGCTGCATTAATGAATAAACAAGTCCACAACAATACAACGGATTAATAGTAAACAATGAGAATAAAGACATCAAGTTGTAAACTAATCGTATTTGGTTATTAAAGTGGAACACACACAAGGAGCTGAAATAGCTATTGTTTCGAAATGAAGTAATATTGTATTAGCCTAGAGATCCTTTCTTTTTCATGTTGACATCAATGCAAATCCTTTTCATCATCATGTACTACAAAGTTAGATTACACCAAGAAATACATATGAAGTAAGCATAGAATCCCATGCTCTCCATATTGAGGAGAAAAGCTACAATGATACAGTTCTCTAACCTGGGAAAATCAAGTACTACTATGTAATGAACAAAATCAAAAGCAGATCATTAATTCCTAAAAGCTTGAGCATATGTCAGAGTACAAATTCAGAGGTCTAACCAATTGCATTGGCTGCAGAATGCTTTTTCCTTTTAATTCAGAATGAATATAAGCATCAATCGAAAAGCCAGTGCTTCTTGTACAATTGTAACAGATAATTCCTAATTATCGGCGGGTACTTGTGGAAGCTGATCAGATTGAAATTAAACAGCCTTGACAACACATCCAAGCAAATACAATACCCAGCAAAGCCCCAGCAAAAACCTGGGATGGGGTGTGGCCGAGAAGTTCTTTTAGCTTTCTTTGACTGATGGTTGAACACACAGATAAAAATGCAAAACGAAATATTCTTGACATGTGAATAACGTACTATTCAAAAAGAAAAGAGAAAAATATTATTTTCAAGAGAATAACCAAATACGATTAATTTGCACAGTACAAAACATAAGAACAGAGAAATGAAGACGAAGAAGAAAACCCTAAAATTATCAAAATCAACAACAACTTCTTCAACTACTTGAGTTGCCTCATATTGCACCTCTACTGTATTTGAAATTTGTGAGAAATACTCCTCTTTAAAGTCCCAGCAAAAATCAAAAACTCTTATTCATAAGTAAGAGTACCTGGATAATAAGAGTACCTGGAGAGACGAGACAGCGAGAGGGAGACCGGCGGCTGGTGGAAGTCGACGACGAGGAGGAGAGGACCGGTGGCCGGTGGCCGGTGGCTGTTGCTTTAGGCGTTAGGGTTTCTCTAGAATTAGGAATTAGGAATGGGTTAGCGTTAGACTTTAGAGTTCGGAGACAGAACATACGGGTTGTTTGTTTTTGTTATACTTATTCATTTTTAAGGGTTTTAGTTTTTTATATTTAATATATATATAAATAAAAATAAATTTTATATATATATTTATATTCTTAACGGGTTAACGGATTATACGTTAAGAAAATTAAATAATCCGTCCCCAAACCTATAAGCCGTTAATAAAAAAATTCAATCTGTTCCCCGTCCGTTAAGCCGTTACCAGTAAGCCATTAAGCTTCGGTTCGGTTCAGTTTTCGGTTTCGGATCGGTTTTGAACACCCCTGGTATCCCCCAGGATTCAACAAGCTCTTCTAGTATAACTAGGAGCAAAAACAACAAAGCTTAAAGAAAATAATACCCAGCACTGAAATCAGTTTAGAAGAAGAGTTTTACTTTTTGTTTCATACATTTTTTCTCTACCTTTCAAAGTGAATGTAGAACGAATTATATAGTCCAAAAGTGGAATAAGCTGTTAAGCAACGACAACAAACAAATCCATTAAGATTAAGCCATTAATAAAAAATAAATGTTATTTTTTGACTTTCAGAATAGTAACTTACAAATCTCATGTAATAGTCATTCAAAGACTATTCAAAATGCTATTTAAAATTGAAAGCCATTAAGGCTAATCAAGTAGTCATATTTGATTTCCTTCAAAATAGTAATGTATTTTCTCATAACTATAGCACTTCAATAGTCAGGTTAGTCAAAATTGAATTCAATTTTATCAATAAATCTGTTACAGAAAATATTCAAAATAATTACTATGATAAAGACTCATTAATAAATATTAAGAAAATGAATCTCGACATAGTTTTGAAATATTTCTTTTTGAGATATCAAAATAATTTTTCTATCAATTATCGCCCGAATATCGGAGAGATTACTCTTAAGGTGGTCCAAATATCGGAGAGATTACTCTCAGGGTGCAAAGGGATGGATACTCGTTACGGCCCAAATATCGGAGAGATTACTCTCAAGGTGGCCCAAATATAGGAGATATTACTCTTGGGGTGCGAAGGGATGGATATTCATCATGGCCCGAATATTGGTGAGATTACTCTCTAGGTGGCCCAAATATCAAAGAGATTACTCTCAGGGTGTGAAGGGATGGATACTCATCACGGTCCGAATATCGGAGAGATTACTCTCAAGGTAGCCCAAATATCGGAGAGATACTCTCAAGGTGCGAAGGGATGGACACTCATCACCTCCCGAAAATCGAAGGGATTACTTAGGGTGCAAAGGTTCATACCGCATATCGAAGCACAAGTCCATGGCAACAAATAGATGGACAAATACTCAACATCATATGGGAGGACAAATTCATCAAGAAGCCAACTTAAGGTGCAAAAGGACTTAAAACGTCCACCTTAAGATTGGAAAATTATAGTTTATTTTTAAGGACAAACCCACGAAGAGGCCAACTTAAGCTGAAAGGGACTTACATGTCTACCTTAAGATTTGAATATGATAGTTCCTTTTAAGGACAAACCCACGAATAGGCCAACTTAAGGTGCAAAGGCACTTATATGTCCACCTTAAGATTGGAAAGTTATAGTTCCTTTTAAGGACAAACCCACGAAGAGGCCAACTTAAGGTACAAAGGGACTCAGATGTCCACCTTAAGATTGGAAAATTAGAAAGCTTCAACTCGAAGACTTGGGGACTTTACGACATGGACTTGAACACTTGGAAAACTTTGAAGATTTAGCGGACTTTGCAGACTTCAACTTGAAGAATGGTGTACTTTTAAACTTCAACCTGAAAATTTAGCAGACTTGAAGACTTCAGCTTGAAGATTTGGAGCACTTAAATAATTCAGCTTCAAGACCGGCGAATTTGAGGACTTCAACTTGAAGACCGACAAACTTAAAGACTTCAACTTGAAGACTTGGAGGGCTTGAATATTTCAACTAGAAGACCAACGAATCTGAGGAATTCAACTTGAAGACCGACAGACTTCAACTTGAAGACTTGGAGGGTTTAAATATTTCAACTTGAAGAGCGGCGGACTTGAAGACCGGTGAACTTAAAGATTTGGCGAACATAAAGACATAGTAATCTCTGGGCTTCGATGCAAATACTTAGTAGACTCCTAAAAGACTATAATCATTCCATTGAAGATACCAATTTACCATAGAGGCTTGCCCCCTTTAAATCAAATGGTATCCAAAGTTCAATAGAAGAATGGTATCTCAACTCGATTTTTTAGTGCTGATTGAATGGAATACATTCCATCATACTTCATTCGAACAACGATTGGGACACTATGTATCTTTTGAACTTATGCGACTGAACTTAGAATGAAACTCTAAGCTACCTACGTACCTCAGTGAAGAGGATCAAGTCATACCGTAGTTCAGAATTGGTGAGTTATTTTTATGTCCTAACTTTTCCCTAGGCTGCCTCTTTCGAGGATTTCAACCTAGCGGACTTTTTTATGCCTAAATTTTGCCTAGGCCACCTCTTTCGAGGTTTTCAACCTAGAAGACCCTTTTTTTGGTGGGCCGTACACAGTTTAGACTCATGTGGGCCAAGAGTGACATGTAGAGCATGGCGATTTGTAATTTAAGCTCGTATTTTGAGGAGCTTTGCAACTTGAAGCTTTTGCTCAAATTTGAAGAGCTACATGAAATGCAGTTTAGGCTCGTGCGTCTAGGAGCATTGCAACTTCAAGGATAATACTTATTTAAGAATTTTCCATTGATAGAGCCGATTCTCATGCCATCTGCAGCAACCAGCTTGTAAGCTCCACTTGAATAAGCTTCTTGCACAACATATGGTCCATCCCATTCTGAAGTGAACTTCCCTATAAGTTCATGGGAAGTAATAATGGGTCTTCATATGGCAAGGACTTGATGTCCTACTTGAAAGGATCTTGAGCGAACTCTTTTATTGAAGGCAGAGAATCGAGCTTAGTAACATTCAAGACTCTATTGAACTTCCAACCTCTTCTCATCAAGAGCCTCCAACTCTACTAGTCGAAGTCGAGCATTTTCTTCATCAGTGATCCTTTCTTGAATAGCTAATTGTAATGAAGGCATTTGACGCTTAAGTGGCAAAACAGTTTCGACTCCATAGACAAGTGAATAAGGGGTCGCTTGTGTTGGTGTGCGGTGAGATGTCCTATATTCCCACAGAGATTCTTCCATAGGTTCATGCCAATCTCGTTTGGAATTGGAGAAAACTTTCTTTAACAAGTTGCATAGAGTCTTGTTGAATGCCTCAGCTAGACCACTAGCGGTAACATTGTACATAGAAGAGTTACGTTGCTTGAAGCCAAAGAGATCACAAATCTTGTTCATCAACCTATTGTCAAATGGCTTGCCATTATCCGTTATTATGTAATGAGTAATGCCAAAGCGATAGATTTTGTTTACTCTGATGAAAATTGCAACATTTTCCTTCTTTCCCTCCTTAAGAGCAACAACTTCAGCCTATTTTGAGAAGTAGTCACTTGCATCCAAGATGTATAGGTTCCCACCAGAGGACTTTGGTAGTGTCCAACAACATCGAATCCCCAAGCGTCAAATGGCCAGGATGAAACAGTCGGGTGCAACACTTCAGGAGGCTGATGAATAAAATTTATTGAATTGGCAAGCCTTGCATCTTCAAGCATAGTCCAAGCAATCTTTTACCATTATCGGCCAATAATATCCCATCCTTTTTATATGGAAGTTGAGCTTTGGTCCAGAATGATGTGATCCACATACCCCAGAATGCGCTTCTTGCAAATCTTGGAGTACTTCATCTTCCCCTAAGCATCGCAAGAGTACTCCCTGGATTTCAGTCCTTCTCCTTGGATTTTTTGGAAGTATCCCGTAGCTCAAATCGATAATGGGTTGCACCATTATTCCTTCTCAGCTTCAGAAACAGCGACAAGATGCTCGAGTTTATTTTCTTCATTTTTACCCTTATTTAGCGGCGTGTAATACCCGTTTTTGTTTAGATAGTAACTTGCGCTTGATCAGGCAGAGTTAACGATGAAGTTAGGGAAGCTAAACCATCAGCCTTCTTGTTTTCTTTCCTAGGTACCTGTTGAATAGTCACATCACCAACCCATCCATCAATTTTTTAGCATAACTATGAAAGGGCGTAGTTCGGGTTTCTTCACCTCGTAACTACCTAAAAGCTGGTTGACCACTAACTAGGAGTCACCAAAGACTTGCAATTACAACTGCTTCATATCGACAGCCATTTCAAGCCCAAGTATTAGTGCTTAATATTCAGCAACATTGTTGAAGCAGCGTTGTGTCAACATAAATGAGTAGGGCAGAACCTCCCTTTGAGGAGTGACAAATATTGCGCCAGCACCGGCTCCTCCACGATGTGAAGCACCATCAAAGTACATCTTCCATGGAGGTTGTACTTCAATGACCATTGCGTCTTCATCAGCTAATTCATCAGTTAGTTCCCAGTCATTAGGTATCAGATGATCTGCCAAGAAGTCTGCCAATGCTTGTCCTTTAATAGCCTTTTGAGGGACATACACAATCTCGAATTATTGAAATTGAGGTACCATCTCGCTAGTCGATCGCTAAGTACAAGTTTTGACATCGGGAACTTGATGGGATTTGCTTTAGAAACAAGACGACCAACATGAGCTTGAAAGTAGTGCTTCAACTTTTGAATTGAGAAGACTAGTACCAAACACAACTTTTTGAATTGGCGAATAATTCAGCTCGTTTGGTGTCTTCATCCTGCTCAAATAATAAAGAGAGTTTTCTTTCCCCTCACTATTTTCTTGGTCTAACAGTACCCCAACAGACCTTTCCTGTGCTGAAATATATAGTATCAACAGCTTTCCAGGTATAGGGGCTGCCAAAACTGAAGGCTTCATCAAGTAAGTTTTGATGCTTTCGAAGGCATTGCTACAAGCTTGGTCCCACTTGAAAGGAACGTCTTTCTTCATGAGGCGGCTGAATGGTTGGCACCTCCTAGCTAGGTTTGAGATAGATCTCCTAAGCTATGCTAGCTTTCCGTGCAAACTTTTCTATTCATAATATCGCGAGGCTCAAGCATTTTCAAAATGCCATGTGACGACCCAAAGGGTCATCACCTATTTCCTCATCCATTCCGTGCTTTTGAGGCCTTAAAAATTCATTTTTTACTTGCCTCGATTTGCGTGCGCAGTCCGTGCGCGTAGCCGGGAAGCTTTTATGTTCAAATATGTGAATTCCGTGAAAAATTTGAAGAATTTTGATATTAATATGATTATAGTTGACTTTGGTCAACATTTTTGGTAAACAGACCCGGACCCGAGATTGGACGGTCTCGGAAGGTCCGTAGCAAAATATGGGACTCGGACATGTGCCCGGAATCAAATTCCGAAGTCTAGAGCCCGAGATATGAATTTTTCCGTGAAATTGTTTTTCTGAAATTATTAAGGAAAATGGAAATGAAAATTGATTAAAAGAGTATGGCATCGGGCTCGTATTTTGGTTCCGACGCCCGGTACAAGTCTTAAATATGTGTTAAGCGCTTTCTGTAAAGTTTGGTCGAAATCGGACGTCGTTTGACGTGTTTCGGACTATGAGTTCAAAGCTTGAAAGGTTATGAAGTTTAGAAGAAGAATCATGTGTTTTGAGGCTTGGTTCAATGATTTTGATGTTATTTTGGCGATTTGATCGCACGAGCAAGTCCGTAGGATGTTTTCGAGGTTGTGTGCATGTTTGGTTTGGAGCCCCAAGGGCTCGGGTGAGTTTTGGATAGGCATCGGATTGCATTTCTCATTTTTGAAAATCTGGTATTTTCAGTGCTGGTGTCTTCGCATTTGCGAAGAAATGATCGCAAATGCGATATCGCAAATGCGACCACTTGATCGCAAATGCGAAAAAGGGGAGACTTTGCTTGGGTCGCAAATGCGACAATATGTTCGCATATGCGAGGGCCGCCCAGTCGCAAATGCGACGTCTTCCTTCGCAAATGCGGTAGCCCCATTTTCCCTCCGTGTTCGCAAATGCGGGAGAAAGGCTCGCAAATGCGAGGTAGGGGTCATCGCAAATGCGATGAAATTTTCGCAAATGCGAAAATTGCCTCCAGACCCAAGTTCGCAAATGCGAACTAAAATGTTTGCAATTCCCACGCCTGTTTTGTTCGCAAATACGAACCTATGTTCGCATTTCCCATATCTGAGGCCCAGCAAATTTTATACTTAGTCGAATTTTCATCACTTTCACCATTCTTTCAAAACTCAAACACCATAGGCGATTTTTCAAGAGCAACCTTCATCCTAAATCATTTGTAAGTTGATTTTTACTCAATTCTTTCAACTTTTAACATCATTAAACATGTTTTCCACTTGAAATCAAAGATTTTCATGGGTGAAGTTGGGATTTTTGGGTAGAACCTAGGTTTTCTATAAATTGGGGAGTTGGACCTCGATTTGAGGTCCGATTTCAAAACAAATTACATATTTGAATTCGTGGGGGAATGGGTAATCGGGTTTTGGTCCGAACCTCGGGCTTTGACCACGTCGGCCCGGGGGCGTTTTGGGAAATTTTAAGTAAAACTTTGGGAAAATCGTTTTTATGCCTTCAAACTAATTCATATAGTGTTTATTAAAGTAATTGGACAATTTGTGATTAGATTCGAGCGAATCGGAGGTGGAACCACGAGGTAAAGCGATAGTTGAGGATTAAGTGGATTTCAAGGCTTTGAGGTAAGTGTTTGGTTTAACCCTAGCTTGAGGGAATAGCAGTTGAGTCTTGTTGCTAATTGCTATGTGATCGAGTATGATGTATAGTCATGGTGACGAGTATCTATACATTGGTGTCTAGCATGACCGTAAGTCCTTATAACGTGATTATCATGACTTGGTTGTGAACTCCGTGTTTATTGGAGGATTTCTATATGTTGTGAATAACATGTGAACGGTAATATGATCATTTGATTCCCGGGAGCATAGGCTCGAATTGTGATACGAATATTGAAATTATACGAAATGACTTGTTTCTTTGGAGCGTTGGCTCAAAATAGTAGAGTGAACTCTAAGATAAGAAAAGTAAGAAAGAGAAAGCGTTGTTGGTTATTCTTTCCCTTGCCGGGATGTTTGTCAAATATTTACTTATTTTTATGCCCCTTAATTGTGACTGTTGTTTGGGGAGTCGGACTGTTAAATGATACTGAGGATCGGGTTGCACGCCGCAACAGTAAAAGGTGAGGATCGGGTTGCGCGCCGCAACAATTATACATGATAAATGATATGGGTCGGGTTGCACGCCGCAACAGTGGTATTTGTGGAGCGGGTTGCACGCCGCAACAATAGTAATTATGGAGCGGGTTGCACGCCGCAACAGTTATTGAGGCTATGTGTTTGTATTTGAGTATTGATTCTTTGTTCATTGTGAACCTAAGCTGTTTTAGTTGTTACTCTGGATTGCTGTTAATATTGTATCTCCCCACAGCATGTTTCCCCCTCCCATGTTGCTAGTTGTTTGGTATTTTGTTTCCGTTGTATATTTATAACTGCACAGGTTTATGTGATGTCCATTCTAGCCTCGTTAATACTTTGCCGGGGTTAGGCTAGACACTTACCAGCACATGGGGTCGGTTGTGCTGATGCTACACTTCTGTGCATTTTTGCACAGGTCCAGGTTTTGAGGAGCACCAGCAGCAATAGTTCGGGAGCAGACTTTCCTATTCACGAGACTGAGGTAGCCTTGCAGGCGTCCGCAGGCCCGGCGTCTCTTCTTTATGTTTTCCTTTTGACTGTTGCCTCATTGTTTTCGAGACAGACAGCTGTTATAATTCTTTCAGACCTTTGTATTTAGTTTATTCTTAGTGGTTCGTGAGTAATGTGACACCAAATCTTGGGTAGAGGCTATTGTTGACTATTCCGCGTTTTGATTCAGACTTATAAATTAGACTTCCGCTATTATTATTATTATTAAATTCCATATTTCTTATTGATGCTATAGATTGTTAACAGATTTATTTATTAATGAAAGGTAAATAAGTTGGCTTGCCTAGCTACCACGAGTAGGCGCCATCACGATCCCGATGGTGGGAAATCCGGGTCGTGACAAGTTGGTATCAGAGCACTAGGTTACATAGGTCTCACAACTCACGGACAAACTCAATAGAGTCTGGGGGGTCGGTACGGAGACGTCTGTACTTGTTCCCCAGAGGCTATTGTGTTAGGAAAAATCTCTCATTTGTTCTTTCTCGTCGTGCGGTTTGGTTTCTAAATGCTGATTGAATTTCTACTCCGTTCTTTCGCGAATGGCGAGGTCATGTACCGCTTCTTCAGCTGAGCAGCAACACAGACCAGTGATAGATCAGCTACATCTTCGGAGGCTTTGTGGAGATAAAGGTATTAGAGGTGGATGTAGAGATGCGAGAGGTGGAGGTAAAGGTATTAGAGGTGGAGGTAGAGATGTGAGAAGTGGAGGTAAAGGTATTAGAGGTGGAGGTGCAGGTACTGTTCTGGCTTGTGGTAGAGAAGCTTCGGTCTTAGTTTGCGCTGTATCGGGTCATGCCCAGTGATTCTTTGAGTGCTTTGTTTATGTGTCTACGCCGGTGAGTGATTTTATTGTGGTGGATTGCGTCCATTGTTCACGTATAATGGTTATTGGCAGTTTTGAGACCCGTGTTGATTTACTGCTTTCAGATATGGTGGAATTCGACGTCATATTGGGGATGGATTGGTTGTCCCTGTATCATGCCATCTTAGATTGTCACGCCAAGACCGTGACCTTGGCTTTGCCAGAATTGCCCCGACTAGAGTGGAGAGGGACCTCAGGTCATGCCACTCGCAGAGTTATTTCATATGTTAAGGCTCGACGCATTGTCGAGAAGGGGTGCCTGGCCTATTTGGCCCATGTTCATGATTCCAATGCTGAGGTCCCTTCCATAGACTCTGTGCCTACTGTCCGGGAGTTTTCCGATGTCTTTCCTTCAGACCTGCCGGGTATGCCACCCGACAGGGATATAGATTTCTGTATTGACCTGGTTCCGGGCACTCAGCCCATTTTTATTCCGCCGTACAGAATGGCCCCGCTGGAGTTGAAGGAGTTAAAAGAACAGTTGCAGGATTTGCTGGAGAAGGGTTTCATTAGACCCAGTGTGTCTCCTTAGGGTGCGCCGGTGTTATTTGTCAAGAAGAAGGATGGGTCAATGAGGATGTGTATTGATTACCGGCAATTGAACAAGGTAACGGTCAAGAATAAGTACCCACTGCCGAGGATTGATGATTTGTTCGACCAGCTTCAGGGTGCCAGGGTATTCTCCAAGATTGACTTGCGATCTGGCTACCATCAGTTGAGGATTAGGGCATCCGATGTCCCTAAGACAGCCTTCCGCACTCGGTATGGGCATTACGAGTTCCTGGTTATGTCATTTGGATTGACCAATGCCCCAGCAGCATTTATGGAGTTGATGAACCGAGTGTTCAGGCCATATTTGGACACGTTCGTGATAGTCTTTATTGATGATATTTTGGTGTACTCCCGCAGCCAGGAGGAGCACGAGCAGCACCTTAGAGTGGTTCTTCAGACTTTGAGGGATAGTCAGTTATATGCCAAGTTCTCCAAGTGTGAGTTCTGGCTGAGTTTAGTTGCATTCCTGGGTCACGTTGTATCAGCTGAGGGTATTCAGGTGGACCTAAAGAAGATAGAGGCAGTGAAGAACTGGCCTAGACCAGCATCAGCTACAGAGATTCGGAGTTTCTTGGGGTTGGCAGGCTACTACAGACGGTTCATGGAGGGATTCTCATCTATTGCAGCCCCGATGACCAGATTGACCCAGAAGGGTGCCCAGTTCAGATGGTCAGATGAGTATGAGGCGAGCTTTCAGAAGCTCAAGACAGCTCTGACCACGGCACCAGTGTTGGTTCTGCCCACAGGTTCAGGCCCTTACTAATTATTGTGATGCTTCCCGTATGGGGCTTGGAGCAGTATTGATGCAGGATGGCAAGGTCATTGCCTATGCTTCGAGACAGTTGAAAATCCACGAGAAAAACTATCCAGTGCATGATCTAGAGTTGGCAACCACTGTCCACGCCTTGAAGATTTGGAGGCACTATCTATATGGCGTGACGTGCGAGGTGTTCACGGATCACAAGAGCCTGCAGTATCTGTTCAAGCAGAAGGAGTTGAATGTGAGGCAGAGGAGATGGCTAAGTTGTTGAAAGATTATGATGTTACTATCTTATATCACCCGGGGT
>NW_017672772.1:161854-170423 GCF_001879085.1 Nicotiana attenuata | reverse complement strand
CAAAGCTTATAGAAAATCTAAGGCAAAAAGTGAATGACTACAGTTTTGACCTCAACAAAGCAGAAAGGGAATTAGCCGGGGTTCAGAAACAATTGGCTAAAAATGCGGAAGAACGGGCTCGCACGGTTAAGCAGTTGAAAGAAGAATACGATGATGAGGTCACGAGATTAAAGAAAAAGGTCATTGCCACAGAGAACAGAATGATCAAACAGGCAAAAGAATTCAAAGTTGAAAGAGAGCACTGCTACACGGCATTGGCACAATTAGAAATGGACTTGCAACAACTCCAGGAACAAAACCAGGTAGCCGAGCAAACTTTGGAGGCTAGGGCCCAACAGATAGGGCGGTTGCTTCAAGAAAAAGGCAGAATCAGAGAGAGAATATTAACCGTTGCTCACTCCATTACTAGGAAATGCCAAATGTGCGAGAACATGACTCGTACCACCTTCTTTGCATCAGTGATGATATTTGTGAAGTAGATAATGAGTGACTTGGACAGACTTCAAGGGGAACATGCATATAGGCCTGCGGTGAGACCGAACGATGTCCCGCGGGCACCAGGAGCTTTAATGTATTCATGATTGTCCTTTGAGTCTGTATTTCCTACTAGAGTTTGTCATTTGAGTCTGTATTTCCTTTTCTACTAGAGTCTGTATTTCCTTTTCGTCAAAAGTCAGTCAGTTGATTGAGTCTGTATTTTTGTTTGAACTAGAATAGGTGCATTAGAGTCTGTTAGTTGTTTAATTTGTCAGTTGTGAGTCTTTGTATAGACGTATTTGCTATCAATAAAATTGAAATTCTCAAAAACATTTTGCTTCTATTTTACATTTATTCTTCACGAACTACGCTCGGTCTGATTTACGCGGGGTCGTGATACGTAGGCAATCTCCATAGGATTCGATCGTGACTAAATGAAAAAAAAGGAAAAACAAGAAAAGAAAAAGAAGAAAGAGGGAAAAATAAGAGAGAAAAGCAAAAGAGGGAAAGGCAAGAAACAAACAATGGAAAACACGAGGGAAGAATGAGAGGAAAGGCATGGAAAATAAAGAAAAATGAAAGGCCGGGATGACGCATGCGACCGATCAAAAGCATAATAGGAACTGTTAACTGCCTAGGTGCATTCACTCCCCAAATATTCGGGTACCAATGTGTTAAATGCCCTAACGCTAACGTGATGGTTTTCATTTTGTCATGTCATTCTAGAAAGGTGGTTGGTTTGTGGTTTGAAAGTGGTAACTCTTCTTTACAACACAAGGACAAAAGGCAACGGCAAACAACAAGAGAACTGAGTTGGTTGATACTGGTGCTCGACAACAGTTGGTGGAACGACATAATGGGTTGGCTGAAGAGGTGCGGACGCTACCCTTACCCAAACTCCCAACACAATACCAGATGATCCTCCATATTCTCCAGATACACCCGCTTATCACACTCGTCCCAACTACCTTAGTAGCTCCATCGCTCATCCTTCAATCGCTTCTCCCCAAAATTGCCCTCCTGTCATATCCATTACCAATAATGAACACCCATTCAAAACTCGTAATGCCCAATATCACCCCTCAGAGGTTGTCCGCAGGTCCTCGATTCGTACAAGAAAAGCTCCCGGGATGAGCAGTTTCATGCTAGAAATGCAAGGGTTACGGAAAGAGAAGGGCGAGATGAGGTAACTAGGAAGTTGAAAAGCACAGAACAGTCCTTAAGGGACAAGCGAAGAGTGGGAGGCCAGGGTAGCATGACTTGCAAAGAACTGATGGTGCCACATGACGCCCGCCTGCCCGCAGGATTCAAAGTACCAAACTTTAACTTGTATGATGGGCGTGGAGACCCGGTAGCCCACCTGAGGGTCTATTGCAACGAAATGAGGATTGTTGGAGAGAAAGATGACGTGATGATGGCATATTTCAGTAAAAGCCTAACTGGGGCAGCTTTGGACTGGCATGGTCGTCAAAATGTCGATGAGTGGCTTACATTGGGTGACATGGCTCAAGACTTTGTCCGATACTTTCAATGCAAATCAAGTGTTACCCCAGACCGCACCTCGCTATCTAAGATGGAAAAGAGGCCGGAGGAAAGCATTAATGAGTTTGGGCTCAGATAGAGGGAGCAAGTTGCTCGAGTCAGTCCCCCGATTAGCGAAGAAGAAATGGTTAAGCTTTTTCTACAGGCCCAAGGACCCACTTACTACAGTCATTTGATTCTGGCCTTGGGAAAACCTTTCAATAATGTGTTAAAAATGGGGGAACTAGTAGAAGAAGGGATCAATTCAGGCAAAATCGTGAGCTGTTCGGAAGCCATTCAGAACATTCCATTCCGCTTGGTTGGAAGAAAAAGGAACAGAAAAGACGATCCGATAGGTGTTCCTGATCGACACTTCCAGCCTCGACATCGTCCTCATGCACTAGAGGACCCACCCCGATGCTACTTCTCTCCACAAAAATCCTAAAGTTGCACATCACAGTACCCAGCTCAAAATAATGCTCATCTACCCCCGCGAGCTTCCCAACAACACCCCAGATCAGGTTTTCGGCCCAATCCAGCATTTAAGAATGAGAGGTTACGAAAGAAGAAAGCCTTCACTCCATTGGGAGAATCATACGCCAGTCTATTTCAGCGGTTAAGGACATTGGACATGTTGAAGCTGATTCAGATAAAAGTGCCGAACCCTCCTCCAAAGAAGTTCGATCCTTCTCAACAGTGCGCATACTGCTCAGGTGCCCTGGGGCATGACATAGAGAAATGTTGGAATTCGAAGAATGCAATTCAAAAGCTTATTGATGCAGGCGACATTGTCGTGCAAGATCCAGATGCAACAAACACTGGCCTAGATCCATCTCTTGTGCATAATAAGACGCATATGGTGGGTATGATTGATAGTGAGAATGAGCCGGCAGAAGAAACCCAAAAGCAGTTTGCTCAGAACAACGTGATGAAGACTTGTGAAAATTCCAGCAATCTTGGTGTGAAATTCAGTGGCTAAGACGCCGTGCTTGGTAATTGGGAAGACGCTCCATCTCTTGGAGTTTTGGTGGTTTATTTTGTTGTCATTTTTGTTGTCCGGATTATTTCAGGGTTGTAATCCAAATATTGTCTTGTGACTCAAACCCTTCTATCCTTTCACTTTGTCTTGTTTGTCTCGTCGTAGTAGCTTGTGTAGTGCTGTTTAGGTTGGTTCAAGGGTTGTAACTCTAGTCTAGTTTGCTTGTTTCGTTGTTTAAACCCTTTCACCGTCAGTCTAATTCAATTCTCTGTTTCCCGCCATTTCTAGTCATTTTATCTAGTTCCTTTTTCTTTTGCAATTCTTTTCATGCTGGTTCTGGTGACATGACATGCACGCATAATTCTTAGCCTGGTTTTAAAAGTCAGTTTAGTAATGAAGCAATAAGACAATGTTGAAGATGTAAGGACAGTCGAGGGATTTTGAAATCTCTTCGAGCCCAAATTGTGCGAAACTGGGTCAGACGGAACATAAAGAAATACTGTTGAAATGCATCATGCCACATCGGTTTGGAGCCAAAGGCAAGTTTGCCCCAAGTCTACAGGGGCCGTTCGTGGAACCGAGATTGTTGTCCAATGGTGCTGGGTAATTGACAAATGTAGAAGGCAAATGTGTGGATATGGTTATTAATTCTGGCGCAATCAAAAGATGTTACGTATGTTTTCCTCAGTTTGTTTAATTGTGTAGTTTGTACTTGGCATGTTTTGGAGATTGGAATGACGAAGGCATTTTGTTCTGCTACCCAAATACTTTATCCTTTGTTACCCCTTTGAACCTCGGTTATTTTCTTTCATACCCCTCTTTCGGAATCAATAACAAAACTTAGAAGCCCGAGCGGGGAAAGTAAGTGGAGAAAAGAGAGAAAAACAATGAAAAGAAAGAAAAAGAGAAAAAAAAGAAAAGAAAAAGAAAAGAAAAGAGAAAAGAAGAGAAAAAGAAAAGAATAGAAAAGAAAAAGAAAAGAAAAGAAAAGAAAAAAGAAGAGAAAAGAAAGAGAAAAGAACAGAAAAGAGAAGGAAAAGAAAAGAAATGAAAAGAAAGAAAAGAAAAGTGGAAGAAAAGGAAAGATCGCAACAACGAAGTAATTTTATGACCTGAACTACGTTTGACTTGATTCCGAAAGGATACGTAGGCAGCCTCTCTCCGAGGTTCAGTCACACCGAAACAAAAATCCAAAAGTCCCCAATAAAGAAACTGGGGCAGAAGTTGTGGTGGTTGTGAGAAATCTGATTCCGAAAGTTGTAATTTAGAGCCCATGTTGAATTGTTTTGAGCCTTTGATACCCTTTCTTCCTAACCCTGTCCAAAAGCCTGCATTACGGTCCAAAGAAAGACCTTCTGATTAATCTTCAAGAGATGCCGAGTCAAGCGAGTAGAGGTGAACCATATCAGGGGCGACACTCCGGTCCAAACAAGGGAAATGAAGAATGAGAGAGTCTTGATGATAAATGCCCTCACGGGTACCGCGAGGCGATGAAAGCTGAGAGAAAACAAAATGAGAGAGTCTTATAGGTGAAAACCTTCACAGGCACCATAAGGCGATAGTGAGGTGAGAGAAAGACCAAAATGAGAGAGGCTTGATGGTGAAAACCCTTCGGGCACTACAAGTCGAATAAGGATTGTGAATCGGATCGGATAAGCGGAGCATTGAAGCCCAGTTTCACGGCGAAAAGGTACAACAAGAGCAGAACGTCAGATTTACTTAACAGAATAGGCTGCAGGTGCATGTCAAGGTCATCAGAGTTGGTATCCACATCCGATAGGTTTTTACTTTGTAGTTTTCTTGTTAGGAATCATCTCTTTCCATTATCCTTTACTCTGTTCGTTTTGTCTTGTTTACGCCCTCTCCCTAAGTCTGTTTGGTCATAACAAGTGAGAAATGACTTCAAAATCTGCCACCAGCTTTCCAATTGAACAAAATGGGATCTAGCCAGCATATCAAATCGTCATAAGTCAGGAAAAAACAGCAGGCACACTGAGTTGGCAACAATCTACATGCTTTGGGATCCTTGTGAAATGCAAGGGCTTGGTATTTGTCAATTCATGGACAACGCAACAAATGAAGGGTTTGGGGTGAACGGATCAAAGGTATTTTCGGTAAAACACGAAAGGTTTGGTACATATCAGATGGAGGGTGCTTGGTGAACGGATCAGAGGTATTTTCTACGTCAAGGGTAACAAAGGAAGTGGTTAGCAAGGTCTCCAAGTGAGAATCAGTTATCAAGGTGGGTGAAGGAACAATACAACTTCAAGGCCGAGGCCAGTGATTAAGTCAAGAAAGAACATCATGTAAACGAAGTGGGAGCAATAGACGTGCTTGGGATTCATATGAGACGTAAGGATTGGGGGAAGGCCAGTTCATGCAATGCAACAAGTAGAGGATATCGGGAACAAGCAAGGTCTTGGGGTGGAAATCAGTCATCTTGGCAAATGAGGAAGCACACGCCTTCAAAGTTCAAGGCCACAAACTAACCACCACATTTTAAACTCACAAGTTTTCTTTGTTTGAAACAGGAACAAAACAGTACAAGAAAGTTGGTTCAACAATAATAAGAAGAGGAGAGCCGACAAAAGGGAAGTTTCTCAAATCTTCGCCCTTGCCTGTCTTGCTAGCAAGCATAAAATGATGCCATTGCTTTTCACATTTTTTCTTCCTAGGATGAAAAGTCCTAGTCTGATGGATTTTTCTCCAAATAGAAATCTTAGTCTGATGAACTTTCTCCTAGGATCAAAATCTTAGTCTGATGAATTGTTCTCCTAAGATAGAAAACCTAGTCGGATGATCTTTCTCCTAGGATCAAAATCTTAGTCTGATGAATCTTTCTCCTAAGATAGAAAAACCTAGTCTGATGAACTTTCTCCTAGGATCAAAATCTTAGTCTGATGAATTGTTCTCCTAAGATAGAAAACCTAGTCGGATGATCTTTCTCCTAGGATCAAAATCTTAGTCTGATGAATCTTTCTCCTAAGATAGATAACCTAGTCTGATGAATTTTCTCCTAGGATCAAAATCTTAGTCTGATGAATCCTTCTCCTAAGATAGATAACATAGTCTGATGAATTTTCTCCTAGGATCAAAATCTTAGTCTAATGAATCTTTCTCCTAAGATAGATAACCTAGTCTGATGAATTTTCTCCTAGGATCAAAATCTTGGTCTGATGCATTGCTCTCCTAAGATAAGAGACTTTGTCTGACGAACCTTCTCCTGGGATCTAAATCTTAGTCTGATAAATCTGTCTCCCAAGATAGAAGACCTAGTCTGATGAATCTTCTCCTAGGACCGACATCTTAGTCTGATGAATCTTTCTCCTAAGATAACAAAAGACCTAGTCTGATGAATTTTCTCCTAGGATCTAAATCTTAGTCTGATGAATCTTTCTCCTAAGATAGAAAAACCTAGTCTGATGAACTTTCTCCTAGGATCTAAATCTTAGTCTGATGAATTGTTTTCCTAAGATAGACAACCTAGTCTGATGAATCTTCTCCTAGGATAAATGTCTTAGTCTGATGAATCTTTCTCCTAAGATAACAAAAATAGTAACCTAGTCTGATGAACTTTCTCCTAGGATCTAAAGTCTTGGTCTGATGAATCTTTCTCCTAAGATAGAAGACCTAGTCTGATGAATTTGCTAGTCAAATGTCCTTGGTTTTAATCACAGGAGACGTACATTCCAATCAAGTCTTTAGTTTTACTCTTATCATTGCATCAATAGCTTAGGTGATCTATATTTTGCTAACAACTCACAAATCTTCCTAGTGCAAACTGGGGCAGAAAATTTTCTTTGTTTTATGTGTATTTTGTTGAAGTCAGGCGCCCACCTGGAGAACAAGAGAAGCGCAATTCAAATTTTAGCTTTTAATTTTTAATATTTGATAACATGCTGTACCCAGTTACCAAACTGGGGCAGAAAATTTTCTTTGTTTGTTTATTTTGTTGCAGCAGGAGCTTCAGCAGGCAGGCGCCCACCTGGAGAACAAGGGAAGTACAATTCAAATTTTAGCTCTTAATTTTTAATATTTGATAACATGTTGTACCCAGTTACCAAACTGGGGCAGAAAATTTTCGTTGTTTGTTTATTTTGTTGCAGTCAGGAGCCCACCTGGAGAATAAGGGAATACTTTTTAAGTTCAGCAATCAGGAGCCCACCTGGAGAACAAGGGAATACTTTTCAAGCTTCAGCAGTCAGGAGCCCACCTGGAGAACAAGGGAAGTGCAATTCAAATTTTAGCTTTTAATTTTTAATATTTGATAACATGCTGTACCCAGTTACCAAACTGGGGCAGAAAATTTTCTTTGTTTGTTTATTTTGTTGCAGTCAGGAGCCCACCTGGAGAACAAGGGAATACATTTCAAGTTCAGCAATCAGGAGCCCACCTGGAGAACAAGGGAATACTTTTCAAGCTTCAGCAGGTAGGCGCCCACCTGGAGAACAAGGGAAGTACAATTCAAATTTTAGCTCTTAATTTTTAATATTTGATAACATGTTGTACCCAGTTACCAAACTGGGGCAGAAAATTTTCTTTGTTTGTTTATTTTGTTGCAGTCAGGAGCCCACCTGGAGAACAAGGGAATACTTTTTAAGTTCAGCAATCAGCAGCCCACCCGGAGAACAAGGGAATACTTTTCAAGCTTCAGCAGTCAGGAGCCCACCTGGAGAACAAGGGAAGTGCAATTCAAATTTTAGCTTTTAATTTTTAATATTTGATAACATGCTGTACCCAGTTACCAAATTGGGGCAGAAAATTTTCTTTGTTTGTTTATTTTGTTGCAGTCAGGAGCCCACCTAGAGAACAAGGGAATACTTTTCGAGTTTCAGCAATCAGGATCCCACCTGGAGAATAAGGGAATACTTTTCAAACATCAGCAATCAGGAGCCCGCCTGGAGAATGGAGGCATATATTTCAAATTTCAGCAGTCAAGCATCACTCGGAGGAATGGTAAAACATCTCCGATCACAATTCAAGGCAACAACGCAAGAATTCCATCGGAAGAATACAAGTTCAAGGCAACACAAGAGCAAGTTGAAGATCTAGATAGGATTTTTGTAATTCATAGATCATAGCTTAGTCTAACTTCTCTTTATTTTGACACGGTGTAATAAGGAGGTCAGCGAGCAGTAGCAGCAGCAACAGCAGTGAAACCATAGCTTCATGGTAGTCCCAGCTACCAGACATTCCCGAACTACACTGACCTGATTCCTTTTTAGCCAAGGATATGTAGGCAACCTCGGAAGCAGGGTGCGGTCAAATCTTTCAAAAATGCTTCACACGGAGTATTCAAACGGGCAAAAATCGCTCGTATCCGCTCACTTATCTTTGCACGGAAACTCTTCTTATTTTCGAGCAAAGAGGGGCAGCTGTGAGCACGTGATTTTTGCCCTATATGAATTATTCCCATAAATTCAAAACAGAATGACTTCTTCATTATTTGCTAATTTTGCGGTATTTTCGTGGCATTTTCCGTTAGTTGTTTGCGTAGTCATTGTTTAATTTTATTAAGTTCATTTGAAAATTACAAAAAATTCCAATGTCAATTTTGCTATTTTTAGGATTTTAGTTTTCTAACTATTTTAA
>NW_017672772.1:75494-160167 GCF_001879085.1 Nicotiana attenuata | reverse complement strand
GTTTCAGATTCAAAAACCTAGATCTAGAATTTGAAATCTCCCTCAAAACTGAAACTTTTCAGAAAATCAAAAAAAAGAGGAAAAAGCTACAGAAAACCCAAAAAAAACTGTTACCTTAGGCTACTTACTAGTTTTAGCAACTATCTTCTTAGTAATTGAAGCGCTTCAAAGTTTCTGAGTTAAGTTTGAAGTTGCATTTAGTGTATTCAAGTGGAATTCTGGTTTGCTGAGATTGTAAAAGGTCGTGGGTTCATTTTCGAGGTCGTTTATGCTTATTCAAGTTGGTTTTGGTTTGAACTGTTAGCTCTGTTCGATTTCAAACACTTTTGGACTGTTGAATTCATTTCTGGACTATTTTTTGATCCTCTGCTCCTTGTTTGTTCAACACTGTTGGTCGTTGTGCATTGTTGCTGTTCATTACTGCCTTAGCTGACCTCTTCTCCTCCATTTCTTTTTATTTCCAGGTACACATTCTCGAGATTGATTTGATGTATTTTTTGAGTTGAAATACTGAAATGAAGGCTCACCTGTTTACCTCTTGAGATGTGTGTGTTCAAGTCGTCATACTAGAATAGATACTAAGTGATTTGCACTTGTTTAGGCTTACTTTAGATTTGTGTTTACATTGTACAACTGGACTGAAGATTGGACTGTATAACTTGAACTATGTACGATATTAGACTGTTAAACTTTAGATTAATGTTCATTCTTTCTAAACTAGTAGTCTCAATGAAGTGTGGTTGGATTTCTGTGATCGCTGTAGTTTAGGATTGGAAACTGAGTAAAAAAACAAAGTTAAAACATAGATTCCTGTTTATACTAAGTCCAGGCACGATAACATTTCCTCAAGTAACGATTCCAGTAGTTCAGGTTTAGTAATGTTAGCTTAAATCATTCTGAAAATGATTAGTATGCCTTGTATCATGGTTTCCAGTTTGTTTACTTTGAATTGATACCTCCCTATCAATTATAGTGGTCCTAAAAGTTTTGCAGTAAGTATTGGATATAATTTGAACAATTTGAAATAAATGTTGCAGTGTTCTTGTTAATTGAGGTTTAGTTTTGGTTAATGCTTGCTAATAGATTAAGGCTTGATAGCCTATCTCTGAATCTCGGCTTCAATTTCTGCTAATAGATAGCTTCGTCCAGTGTTAGTTCGTTCCTCATTGGGGCCGGCATTGGGCCTGAGTGTTGAACGGCCCTCATGAGCTAGGCTGCCTAATTTCTCCTTCTGTTTGGACTGATGGGCGGCCCAATGTGATAGGAATCCAATCCGCCATAGGTTCTGGTAATTGAAACACGGGTAATGGACTGCTATGCCAAGCATTAGTGGAGTTAATTTGAATTGTAGAAATAACCATAGATAGAAGACTCATAAGACCTCGTAGGACATCCTATTAAAATAAATGAAGTGTGCCCCGTCAAGCAAAACACATAAATTGCGGGACCTTCATTAAATGCTCATGTTAAAATACCTAGACTTCGGGACGGGCCGTTTAGCGAATTCCACGGCCTTCCCCAAAGATAATAACACGCTAGCTACTTTAGGCGTGTATTTTAAATAATTTTACCTTCTTAAGTTCGGGTGCACATTTATGTGACCCAAATTCAAATCCCAACGAAGTCAAAATGTGTCGAAAATCGCGGGTGCATTTATGTGACGCTGTTCGAGACGTATTTTCACGACCTTGCAATTCTCTTAAAATAATAATAAAAGCGGTTCAAAGTTAAAAGCACGTAGATTAAAACATGTACTAAAATCAGATATTTAGCCAAATACGACAGTTGAGCGACTGTGCTAGAACCACGGAACCCAGGAATGCCTAACACCTTCTCCCGGGTTAACAGAATTCCTTACTCGGATTTCTGGCTCGCAGACTGTTAACAGAGTCATATTTTCCTCGATTCGGGATTCAACTGGTGACTTGGGACACCATAAATCTCCCAAGTGGCGACTCTGAATATGTTAATATAAATGAATCCCGTTTCGATTGTCCTTTAATTGGAAAATCTCCTTATTATACCCTCTTCCGGGGGGTGTAGGTAAAAAGGAGGTGTGACAATACCATAGTGAGATTAACTCAATCCTTCCTAAGCTCGTGGAACACGGACCATCTGGTACTTCATATCTTCTGCAACTCTCGCATTTACCCCCGTAACAATTAAACCCACTCTCTTAAGCGACCCCATATTTAAATTGCAACACATATACTTCACTTGTAAGTGAGATCTTCTAACAGACAACATATGGATCACACGGACTCAGAACACTCCGTAGGAGATAACCCACCTGCTTTGCCTCCAACTAGCATTTCCGTATACCTTCCACCGACATAAACTTTACGCATTCACTTAGTCCCCCTGAGTCTGAACTCATACCGTAACATGAAATTTACTTCACTCCCAACTAGGAACATGAAATGATTCTTCATGCACCCCTAACTAGGGGCTATACCTCAAATCAAGATGGAAATCAGGCACCTAATAGTTCTCCTATCCTCCAGCAGACCCTTCTCGTCACTTCTAAATCATATGAATACATCTCGCAGTCACATCACCCTCATCACGTACTATCCAGTCATTACTCCCCTTATTAGGGACACAACAGAACACATAGATCCAGAAACGCGTGCTCACACAATCAGTACCTCAGTGCTCAAGCTATAGGAAGAAATCCGGCCTCGAGTCCTTCAGACTGGCCCAACATCAGCACATGGAGATCACATCTCGCCCCTCAATCAGGGAATCACAAGCCATCGATGCACATCTGATACTGAGCGCTCGTTCGCGCATACGAATGCGTGGAAGGAGTTCAAAGAGTTATGTTTCCAGCTGAATCAAGGACGCACGATAAGAATTTCAAGAATATGGAGTTTTCCTAAAGGTTCTGCAGCCTCTCGAGGATAAATACAGACGTCTCCGTACCGATCCGCGAGACTCTACTAAACCTGCTCATGACTCGTGAGACCTACGTAACCTAGGCTCTAATACCAACTTGTCACGACCCTAAACCTAGACCCGATCGTGATGGCGCCTCTCGTGAAGACAAGGCCAGCCGACACATTTTCAATTCGAAGTTAAATAGCTAAACAGCAATAAAACAGGCTAAAACATGATTTAATAATACTAAGTAGCAGATAATATCATAACAATGCGGAAGTACAACCCAAACACAGCCCAAACCAGGGTGTCACTAGTCATGAGCATCTCTAAGGTCTAAATACATCTAACAAAGTCTGAAATGTACTAAGTACAGACTAATAGAATGAAGAGAGAGAAAAGCAGTGCTGCGAACGCCGGCAGCTACCTTGCTAAACTCTGATGACTCTGCCTCCGATCAACCAATACCCGCTACCGGGTCCAAAAATTACCTGAATCTGCACACAAGGTGCAGGGAGTAAAATGAGTACTCCAACTCAGTGAGTAATAATCATAACTAAAGTCTGAATGGTAAGAAATCACGAAAAGTGCATCAACATGCTGTATAGAGGCAGTTCAAAAACCAGTAAGAAAGCAATGAAGCTGTAAAATCATTTAAACATCTTAGCTCAGTTTAAACTTCTTTGAAAATGACATTTTCAACAGTTATGCAAATGAATGCAGAACAACTAGTGCAGATAAGCACAGAAATCCGCTCCTCGGGCACAAATACACAATTAAGCAGATAAATGACAGGCAAATAAGAAAGATAAGCACATAAGATTCGCCCATCGGGCACAATGTCAACAAATCCTCCCCTCGGGAAATATCTCAGAACAGTCCCAGCCCCTCGGGCAATCACATAGAATAATACCAGCCCCTCGGGCAATCACATAGAACCATACCAGCCCCTCGGGCTATATCTCACATCACAATGGGTACCCGCGCTCACTGGGGGTGTGCAGACTCCTGGAGGGGCCCCTTACGGCCCAAGCGCAATAACAAGCCATCTCGTGGCATCACAAACTAGGCCCTCGGCCTCATATCAATCAAGCCAGCTCGTGGCATACATATCTCAGGCCCTCGGCCTCAAATCAGTATCAGTGTTTCCTCACAACATAGGCCCTCGGCCTTACTCAGTCAAAATCACATAAGCCTCTCGGGCAACAGTAAAACAGTGTTTCTCAGCCCAAAACATCATTTGAGTATTAAAACTGAGTGAACATGGCTGAGTTTTGAAAACAGTAGAAAATAACATGACTGAGTTCAAGTATAAAGTCAAAATAGTGAGGAAATATCAACAAAGATCCCCGAAGGTTCCAAATAGTTGACACAAAGCCCAAATATGGCATTCAGCCCAAATAATAATGATAACAAATAGATTTAAGTCAAATATGCGGTAAAAACATCAATCGGGACGGACCAAGTCACAGTCCCCAATAGTGCACGACCCCACGCTCGTCATCAAGCGTGTGCCTCACCTCAATATAGCATTACGATGTGCAATCCGGGATTTCAAACCCTCAGAACATCATTTACAATCATTACTCACCTCGATCCGGCTAAATCTCTAGCTCGCGATGCCTTTGCCCCTCGAATCGGCCTCCACGCGTGTCGAATCTAACCAAAATCAGAACGAGGACATCAAAATATACCAAGGGAACAAAGCCCAAGCGAAAACAATCAATAAAGGGCACAAATCCCGAAATTACCAAAACCTGACCCCCGGGCCCACGTCTCGAAATTCTGAAATTTTCACACCAACGGGTTCCTTATCTCCCCACGAGTTCATACATACCAAGAATACTAAAATCGGAGTCCAAATGACCCCTCAAATCCCCATTTAAAGGCCTCTTAAACTCAAGCCCTAATCCTCCATTTTTGCCCTTTAATTTCTTTAGTTACAGCCTTAAATTCATGAAATACTACCATAGAATTGTGTTTTAGGTCCAAAATCCATACCTTAACGAAGTTCCCTTGAAATCCCTCTTCCAAATCGTCCAAAAGCTCTCAAGCCGAAGTTAAAAATGGTGGAATAGCTCAAACTCGCGTAATGAAATAACTTATATGTTCTGCCCAGTCCTTCCCGCATCTGCGGTCCAACGCCCGCTTCTGCGGTACCGCATATGCGGTCAAATCCTCCGCTTCTGCGTAATTCACTTACCAGCCGCAAACTGCATCTGCGATCCACCCTCCACATCTGCGATTCCGAAGATGCGATCCCATTAGCCGCTTTTGCGGTTCCTGTTCCTCAAGCCTCTTCCGCTTCTGCAACCAAATATCCGCTTATGCGGTGCCGCACCTGCGGTCCCCAATCTGCAGGTGCGAAAATACCAGAAGCAGCAATATCAGCTGCCGCCACAAAATTCCAACCTCTCCGTTGACCACCCGAATCACCCCGAGGCCCCCGGGACCTCAACCAAAAGCACAAACATATCCCAATACCTTATTCAAACTTGTTCCAATCATCAAAACACTTCAAACAACACTAAATCGACCAAAACACCTCGGATTCAAGCCTAAGTTTCTAAAATCTTCCGAATTCTGCTTTTGATCAAAAACCCAACCAAATCACGTCTGAATGACATGAAACTTTGCGCACACATCCCAAATGACACAACGTAACCATTACAACTTCCGGTATTCCATTCCGACCATTTTATCAAAATCTCGCCTACCAACCGGAAATCGCCAAAATCTCAATTTCGCTAATTCAAGCCTAAACCTTTCACGGACTTCCAAAATGCATTCCGATCACGCTCCTAAGCCCCAAATCACCTAACGGAGCTAACCAAATCATAAAAATGCCGATCCGAGATCATACACAAGCAAGTCAAATATTGGTCAAACCTTTCAAATTTCAAGCTTCAAACTGGGAGTTGTTCTTCCAAATTCATTTCGACTACCCTGAAAACCAAAACCAACAATTTACATAAGTCTTAATACATCATACGGGGCAAGTCATGCCCGAGAACTGACGAGCAATGTGCAAAAACTCAAAACGACCGGCCGGGTCGTTACAAGAACAAATAAACCCAGGTTTTTAAACCTAGAATAACATAGCCTCATGTCGGATCCCTAGTAGGAACGTTTGTTGCATCATGTGCATTTGACTTAGGGGGCTCAACACAGGGGTTGGGTCCGTCTAGGACAAGTTACCCAAAAAATAAAAAACCATCTTGATGCATCCTATGTGCTACATGTTGCAATCTTCAAGGGTAAAAGGGATATTTGGCGGACCAATGATAGTTGAGGGAAAATGAAAAAAAACAAAGAGAAAAAAAGAGTGTGAAGTGTGAAAATGAAGCAAGTAGGGCCCAGTTATAATTTTCTTCACACTTATTCAAGAAAAAACAAAAAAAAGCAAGAAAAATCCAAAAAGATTTTACACTTTCCCATCATTTTCCAAAAAAAAAATCAAATCAAAAAAAAGAGGAAAAAGAAAATTCAAAAAGAGTTTACATGTTTCATCATTTTTTCAAAACAAAAGACAAAAAATATTTTTTTTCTTTGAATTAGTTGTTATTTTTATTTCTCGCCCGTTCCAATCTGCCCGAACTACGCATACTTGATTCTCGTCTTTCGAGGCGTGATACGTAGGCAACCCACATAGGGTCCGGTCTTCCTAGTGAGTTTAGGTTCTTAGCTTCGCGGGGTCTTAGCCAAATCTTGCATTTTTAGCCACATAGGTTAACTTTAGAAAAATAGTCACAGCCATGTCTTGCATGTGTCTAGTAGGGAATGTTATTGTCTCACATAGTGTTGGTTTCAATTTTCTCATACTGGTATGGATTTACTTACCGGAGTTTGAGCATGACAGAGCCCCGAGACCATTTAGTCAAGATTGCTCATTTAGGAATGGATTAAAAGGAGATTTTCTTCTTTTTTTTTATGTTTTGATTTTTTCTTTTTATGTCGTCTTTTACCTTCTAGTTTTGTACAGTTTGTTGACTCTTTTGTTATTGTATTTCCTATTTTGTATCTGAAAAAAGATGTGTTATAAATCAAAAATTAAAAAAAATCGTTTTATATTTCTGTTAGATGTTTTCTTTAGAATACCAACTCCAGATGTTCAAAAAAAAATCATTTGAGGTGGTTTTCCTTTAATGAATTAATATCTAGAAATAATAAATTTTCTTTTATATGTCCTTTAGTATATTAAGACTAAAAATTCAAAAAAAAGAATTTTTCTTTTAGTACCTCTTTAGAAGTTTTCTTTAAGATATTAATTCCAAAAATAAAAAAAAAAGATTTTCTTTTGAGGTTTCTTCTTTGCGAAATTAATGAAAAATGAATAGAAAAGAAAATATTCTTTTTATTTTTGTTATAACTTTAGGACATTGTACATAGAAGAAAAAAAACAACATACTCTATCTTTGGTTTATCTTTAGAGTTTCTCCCTTAGGTAATCAAAACTGAAATCCAAAAACATTTTTTATCTTTTTCATTTCTTAGTTCGAAATCTTTCTTTCAGGATATCACACGAAAATTCAAAATATTTTTCTTTGGTTCATTCATTAGATTTCCTTCCTAAAAAAAAAGAATCAAAAATATTTTTCTCTTCTAGGGTCTTTTCCTTAATAATTTCCCATAGAGTATTTGCTTCAAAAGGAAAAAAAAGAAAAAGAAGAAAAAATATATGCTCGTTAAGCTTGAGTTTAGAATAGGTTATAGAACATTAAGTGTAGAAAATTCAAAAACAAAAAAAAAAGGATTTGCTTCTTTTATTTCTCTTTTCTCATCAAAGCAGTCAAAAGGAAAAAAAAAGAGAACGTGAGTTGTTTACTTTATTCCCGATCTTCCCGAACTACGCAAAGATCTAATTCATGCGGCGTCATGATACGCAGGCAACCCACATAGGGTTCGATCGAATCATTTTTTTAATTAAATAAAAAAAAGCGAAAAAGAAAAAAAAGATGAAATTATGGGATGTGAGAAATGAGGGGAAAGAAATGAGTGATAATTAGAAGAAAAAAGAGGAAGGAAAATGAGCAAGCAAGTGCTAGAAAAGCAAAGAAAAGAGAGGGTTGAAATGAACAAATTGGGATGATGCCAACTGACCTTCGTACCCTCTAAGTCATTTTAGAACCGATAACTGCGGCTAGGTGCATTGCACATAAAGTGAGATTATCTTATGTTAAATGCCCTAACGCTAACGTGATGACTTCATCTTCATAGAAGAAAGGTGGTTGGTTTGTGGTTCTTAAAGTAGTAGCTCTTCTCTACAACACAAGTCAAAAGGCAATGGCAGACAGCAACGGAATCGAGTCGGTTGATACTGGTGCCCAAAAGCAATTGGCTGAACAGGGCAATGGGTTGGTTGAGGAGGTAAGGACGTTAAGACAACACATGGCAGACATGTATCAGGCTTGGATGACTGGGAAGGCACCACCCCCGCCACCACCAAGCTTTTTAGACTCTACCCTTACCCAAACTTCGGTCATAGTGCCAGATGATCCCCCATACTCTCCAGATCCACCCGCTTATCACAGCTTTCCCAACCATCCTAGTAGCTCCATCACTCGTCCTCCAATTACCTCTCCCCAAAATTGCCCTCCTGTCATATCTACTATCCCCAATAATGAATACCCACTCAAAGCTCATGATGACCAATATTACCCCTCAGAGGTTGCCCACAAGGTTCCTGACTCATACAAGCAGAGCCCTCGGAATGAGCCTCTTGCTAAAAATGAAAAGGTCACAGGAAAAGAAGGGCGAGATGAGATATCCAGGAAGCTGAAAGGTATAGAACAGTCCTTAAAGAACATGCAAGGGATGGGAGACCAGGTTAACATGTCTTACAAAGAATTGTGTATGTTCCCTGACGTTCGCCTGCCCGCGAGGTTTAAACTGCCAAAGTTTAACTTGTATGATGGGTGTGGAGATCTGGTAGCCCATCTGAGGGGTTATTGCATCGAGATGAGAAGTTTTGGCGAGAAAGATGATTTGTTGATGGCGTATTTCAGTGAGAGCTTGACTGGGATAGCTTTGGAATGGCATAATCGTCAAAATGTCGGTAAGTGGCATGCATTGGGCGACATGGCTCAAGATTTTGTTCGACACTTTCAATACAAATTAGACATTACCCTAGACCGCTCCTCCCTATCTCAGATGGAAAAGAAACCCAAGGAAAGTTTTAGGGAATTTTGGTTCAGATGGAACGAACAAGTTGTTCGGGACAGTCCTCCCATTGATAGAAAAGATGTTGCTGAACCCCGCCAACGACAGGATCCAGTGGGCATTCCTACTAAATGCTTTCATCCTCAATACCGACCCCAAGAACATCCCCAAACTCCACATAATCCACCCCGGTATTATCCTCCGAACAAAGTCCGACCATCTGTCCAACCACTGGGTCATTCCTCATGGCGAGCGCCAGCACCGCATAATGCACTTTTGCCTCCGCAGCTTTTTTGAGCATCCAACAACCCTAGAAAACTGGGGCATGGAAGGAAACAAAGGGAAAAAGATAATTTCATGCCCATTAGAGAATCCTACACAAACTTTTTGAAAAGTTAAAACATTCTAGCCTGATTGAGCCGCTCCTCGGCTATACGCCTGACCCATATGCAAAAGGATTTGATCCAACTGTACGATGCATGTACCACTATAATGTCCAAGGGCATAGCATTGAAGATTGTCGTGCCTTGAAAAGGGAAATAGAAAGAAAGATTCAAGAAGGAATAATTGTGGTCCACGGCAGTAATACCCCAAGTGCCACACATAATCCTCTACAGGTACATGACAACGCACAGATTGTTGGGATGGTTTGCAATGACGAAGGGTTGGTCAAAGGAGTCAATGAGACACTTGGTGAAGTTAATGATATTAAAATTGGTAATGGTATTGGTAATATTGACGTGGAACTCAGTGGCTAAGATGTCGAGCTTGGTAATTGGAAAGACGCTCCTTTCTTGGCTAGCCGGGGAGGAGTCTTGGTGGTTCATTTTGTTGTCATTTCTGTTGTCCGGGTTATTTCAGGGTTGTAATTCGGATATTGTCTTGTGACTCAAACTCTTCTATTCTTTTATTTTGCCTAGTTTCTTTAGTTGTAATAACTCATTTAGTGTTATCTAGGTTTGTTCCAGGGTTGTACCCCAGTTTATTTTGCTTGTTTTGTTGTTCAAACCCTTTCACCGTCTGTCTAATGCAATTTTTTTCTGGTTTTTGTTATTTCCAGTCATTTTTGTTTAGTTCTCTTCTCCTTTTATAGTTCTTTTCATGCTGGTTCTAGAGACATGACATGCACGTATAATTCTAAGCCTGGTCTTAAAAGTTAGTCTAATCATGAAGTAATGAAATAATTTTGAAGATGAAAGGGACATTTGGCGGAAGTAAGTAAAGGGATTTTGAGACCACTTAAAGCCCGAATTGTGTGAAACTGGGGCAGATAATTTGGAAAGTTAATAGGGTGACAAGAATTCGTTAAGGGAGAGTGCATCTCGGACGATTTGAAGCAAGCAACTTTGAGTTCAAGTACATCTCAAGTTACAAGATAAAGTCAAGGAAGTTTACTCCGAATTGATGGAGGATATCCATTATGAAGAGGGAATCACCCAACGAGGGTTCTGTACTTGACTAGACGCTAAAGAAAAGTGGAAGGCATACCAGTGATACCAATGCCAAAGCCGCAAAAGAAATATTGTGCATAATCTTCAATTTTTATTTCAAGTTGCATGTGTTGTGCTTGGCATTTTCAAGGATTGGGAGGCCCTCTTTCAGCTGCCCAAACACTTATACCATTTGATACCCTTTTGAGCCTCTACTAATTTCTTTGACCTCCCCTCTTTTGGAATCAAGTTAGAGTCATGCGGAAAAAAAAAGAAAAAAAAAAGTTTATGTCCCCATAGGTTTATTTTAAAAGGTTCATTCCAAAAGAAAAATTCAAAAAAAAGAGAGAAAAATAAAGATAAAAAAAGGGAAAAGAAAAAAAAGAAGAAAAAAGAAAGAAAAGAAAATAAAAAGAAAAATAGCAACAACAAAACGTATCTTTGTGAACTACGTTTGACCTGATTCTTGTCACCACAAGATACGTAGGCAGCCTTACGGTTCGGTCATACCAAATAAAATATTTTATAGTCCCACGAAGTCGAGAGTGGGGAAGTCTCTCTTAGTAAAAAGAAAAGAAAAAAAAAGAATCAAATTTCTTTGTTTTAGAAATTGGGGCAAAGTTTTTAGAATGGATTCCAAAAGTTGTAAATAAATTAACCCCGTTGTCTTAGTTATTTTGAGCCGTTATGATATCTTTTCTTTCCAACCGTGTCCAAAAACCACATTACAGTCCAAAAAGACCTCCCAGATAATCTTTGAGAGTGCTGAGTTTAGACATGCCAAGAGTATATGCTGTTTTTACCATGGTTAATGCCTTGTCATCTGCAGAATCAGAGGAGAATAAGAAGAAAAGAACAAAATGAGAGAGTCTTATTGGTGAAAACCTTCACAGGCACCATAAGGCGATGGTGAGTTGAGAAAAGAACAAAATGAGAGAGGCTTGATGGTGAAAACCCTTCGGGAACTACAAGTCGAATAAGGATTGTGAATCAGATTGGATAATCGGAGCATTGAAGCCCAGTTTCACGATTTAGGGGTAACAAGAGTTGACATCAGACTTGCTTGACAGATTAGACCACTTAATCCAAAGGTGCATGTCATGGTCATTAGAGTTTGTATCCACATCTGATAAGTTTCTACTTTATAGTTTTCTTGTTAGGAATCATCTCTTTCCATTGTCCTTTGCTCTGTTCCTTTTGTCCTGTTTACTTCCTCTTCCTGAGTCTGTTTGGGCAAAACAAGTGAGAAATGACTCCAAAATTTGCCACCAACTTTCCAATTGCACAAAAAGAGATCTGGCTAGCACATCAAAGTGGCATAAGTCCGAAAAGAACAGCATGCGCACTGAGTTGGTAACAATCAACGTGTTTTGTGATTCATGTGAAATACAAAGGTTTGGCATATGTCAATTCATGAACAATGCAACAGATGGAGGATTTTGGGTGAACGGATCAAAGGTATTTTCTAAGGTTGACAGAGAAAGTGGTTAACCAATGATAAGCAAGGTCTTCCAAGTGCAAGTCAAAGTAATCATGGCAAGTGAAGGGGCAATAGACCTCAAGGCCAAGGCCAGGAAAGAACAGCAAGCGCATCGAGTTGGTAAAAATCAACGTGTTTTGGGATTCATGTGAAATACAAAGGTTCGGTAAAGGTCCAATCATGAGCAAAATGCAACAGATAGAGGATGTTGGGTTTGAACGGATCAGAGGTATCTTCTGGGATAAGGGCGACAGAGAAAGTGGTTAGTCAATAAACAAGCAATGTCTTTCAAGTTGAAATCAAGTTATCATGGGAAGTAAAGGAGCAATCAAGGCCACAAACCAACCACCATGTTTAAACTCACAAGTTTTCTTTGTTTGAAACAGGGACGAAGACTATGTCCAAATCAAAGCTGTGAAGTTTGAATTTTTTTCAAATGTCGTACCCAAATTTTGTCAGCACAATAGCGGTTTAAGAAGGGGAAAGAAAATTGGTTCGATCTGCAGGAACCCTCCATGAGGAAAGCATGGTTCAGGGGGCAAGGAATTTTGTTCGTTCTGCAGTGATCCTCCCGGAAGAAAGCATGGCTCAGGTAAGTTCATTCTCGGCTTTTCAGGACCCTCCTGGATAATGGGATTAATTTAAAGTTCTCAGGACCCTCCTGGATAATGGGATCTAGTTTTAAGTTTTTAAGACCTTCATAGATAATAAGATTTAGCGTAAGTTTTACCTTTAGGAAGTAGAATTTAGCTTTGAAGTTGTCACTCTTAAGATGAGATTTAATTTTAAATTTTCAGGACCCTCCTGGATAATGGGATTTAGCCTTTAAATTCTTAGAGCTTTTGAGTACCATGATTCGAGTAACACTCACAGATGTTCCCAATATCAAACTGGGGCAGAAAATTTCTTAGATTTTGTCTGTTTTGTTGTAATCAGGTTCAAGGGAAAAGCAGTTTCAAGAAGAGGACAATTCAGGTTCAGCAATCAGGCGCCCACCTGGAGAACAAGGGGAGACGACACAAGTTCAAAGGAAAGCGGGTCAAGTTCAGCAATCAGGCGCCCACCTAGAGAACAAAGGGAAGCAGTTCAGGTTTCGAGGAAAAGCAGTGCAAGTGTTGGAAATCAGGCGCCCACCTGGAGAACAAAGGGAAAGCAGCAATGTCCAAAGGAAGACAGCAATCAGGAGCCCACCTGGAGAACAAAGAGAAGCAGTTCAAGTTTCGAGGAAAATCAGTGCAAGTGTTGGAAATCAGGTGCCCACCTGGAGAACAAAGGGAAAGCAGCAATGTCCAAAGGAAGACAGCAATCAGGAGCCCACCTGGACAACAAAGGGAAAGCAATAATGTTCAAATGAAGACAGCAATCAGGAGCCCACCTGAAAAACAAAGGGAAGCAGTTCAAGTTTCGAGGAAAAGTAGTGCAAGTGTTGGAAATCAGGCGCCCACCTGGAGAACAAAGGGAAAGCAGCAAGGTTCAAAGGAGTTCAGCAATCAGGAGCCCACCTGAAGAACAAATGGAAGCAGTTCAAGTTTCAAGAAAAGCAGTGCAAGTGTTGCAAATCAGGCGCCCACTTGGAGAACAAAGGGAAAGCAGCAATGTCCAAAGGAAGACAGCAATCAGGAGCCCACCTGGAGAACAAAGGGAAGCAGTTCAAGTTTCGAGGAAAAGCAGTGCAAGTGTTGGAAATTAGGTGCCCACCTGGAGAACAAAGGGAAAGAAGCAATGTCCAAACAAAGACACCAATCAGGAGCCCACCTGGAGAACAAAGGGAAGCAGTTCAAGTTTCGAGGAAAAGAAGTGCAAGTGTTGGAAATCAGGAACCCACCTGGAGAACAAAGGGAAAGCAACAATGTTCAAAGGAAGACAGCAATCAGGATCCCACCTGGAGAACAAAGGGAAGTAGTTCAAGTTTCGAGAAAAAGCAGTACAAGTGTTGGAAATCAGTCGCCCACCTGGAGAGCAAATGGAAAGCAACAATGTCCAAAGGAAGACAGCAATTAGGAGCCCACCTGGAGAACAAAGGAAGCAGTTCAAGTTTCGAGGAAAAGCAGTGCAAGTGTTGGAAATCAGGCGCCCACCTGGAGAACAAAGGGAAAGAAACAATGTTCAAAGGAAGACAGCAATCAGGATCCCACCTGGAGAACAAAGGGAAACCGTTTAAATGTTGGCAATCAGGAGTCACTTGGAGAATAAAGGAATTCACTTCAGAATGCAATTCAAATCAGCAACAAAGGAAACTCAACCGGAAAGTACAAGTCAGCAGGGCAGCAGAAACAGCGAGATCGAGTTTGAAGATATAGATAGGATTCTTGTAATTCATAGATCATAGCTTAGTCCAACTTCTTTTATTTTGTCTTGGTGTAATAAGGAGTTCAGCAAGCAGTAGCAGCAGCAACAACAACAGTGAAATCACAGCTTCCTGGTAGTCCCAGCTACCGAAACTTCCCGAACTACACTGACCTGATTCCTTTATAGACAAGTATATGTAGGCAACCTTGGAAGCAGGGTGTGGTCAAATATTTCAAAAATATTTCCCACGGAGTATTCAAATGGGAAAAAATCGCTCGTACCCGCTCACTTTATCTTTGCACGAAAACTCTTCGTGTTTCCGAGCAAAGAGGGGCAGTTGTGAGCACGTGATTTTTGCCCTATATGAATTGCTCCCATAAATTCAAGAAAATAAATTTTTCCCATTATTTGCAATTTTATAGATTTTTGTAGAATTAGTTGCATTTTTCGCGCACATTTAATTTCCATTAAAATCATGAAAAATACAAAAAACAATACCATGCATTGCATTTAGGTTTGGTTTTACATTTTTTGGAATTAATTAGTAATTATTTCTTTATTAAAAAACGAAAATCACAAAAAATAGCTCATTTTACACCTTTTAATTTTAGTCTATTGATTTTCCCTTTTAATTTAGGAGCAAGTAACTCTTATAATAATTTTGATTAGGTAATTAGTTTAATTCTACAATTTAGACAATTTAAGGATTTTAATTTTGGGATTTCATTAATTAGAAAATAAAAAAAGGGGGAAAATGATTTGTAAAGGGGTTTAGGTTCATTTTGGGCTGAATGTCAATTTGACCCAACTTCCCCAACCCAAATAACACTCACCCGCCGGTCAGCCCAAGACCCTTAACCCGTCTGCCCCAAACCCGCCCCGGTTTTCCTACTACATAAACTCGTTATAATATTTTTTTCCCAATTAAACCCTAAATTCCAAAAGACTCAAAGCGGCGCAGCTACTGTTCTTCTTCTCCAAACCAGCCGATTCAACCCTAACTCGCCTGAAAACTCAGGCGAGTTCACTCACACGCGCCCTTATCTCACCATGTCACCAACTCTAACGGTCTCTGACAGATTCCCTTATCCTCATCTCTCTTCTCACGAGTTGGAAGCCTCTAGAAGGCATATGCTGGATGAATGGGGAGCGTGGGATCGATTTCAATTAATCCCAGCCCTTCATTCATCAGGTTGGTGCCTGATAAGTAGAGGAAATCTTCGAAGAAAATGAGAGTTTTCGGGAGAAGAAGAATTTTCGGAAAAAATTGGAGAGAATTTCGAAAAAGAATTCGAAGGCAAAAAATTAGGTTACCAAAAAATATTTTTTTTCTCTTCTACTATTTTTTTTTCTTTTGTTTCTGGTCTAGAAAGGGCAAAAATATGGTTGAGTGTTGAATGATTTCATTTTGATACCGATATTGTTGAGAGTTCGAAACACACAAGAGTCTATTTTTTATTTCGATTCTGGTTTGGTTAAAAATGGAGGTCGTTGAGGTTTAAATCTGTTGCTGTTGATTGGGCTGTAGCTGCTCCCTTTTAAGTTCTGTTGTGGGTTATTTCTCAGAAATCAGAGATCCGTTTTCCTTTTCTTTCGCTGTATTGCTTTTCAAGGTATGAAATTTCAAACTCTTTCTATGTATTAAGTGAGTTAAGAATAGGCAAGAAAATCTCTTCTATCAAACAATGTTGATTCTGGTCCGTTTCTCCTACTGATGATTTTGCTCTTGGTTGTTAGCTGTTTGAATGAAACTCAGAAGAGTTCTTATGATTTAAGGACTGAAAATCTGATTTAGTGTGGCTTGTGTGATCGTATGTGTTACGTTCTTGATGTCAGTCAACTTGTTACCGTAAATCCATTCTGTGAGTTAGTGTATGAGACTTTTGTATGTGTTAACATGTTATCATGCCTTCATTGGACTAGTAGATGCAATATAGATGTGTATAATGTTAGTGAAAGAGAAGCTCATGATTTCAATGTAAATGACTTTTATCAAATTTCTCCATTACTATTTTAGATCTGCCGTCTCTGTTTGTCATCCTCTTTAAAATTTTGAAGTTTATTTCCTTTAACTTGTTTTGTTGTGGGAAGAGTTTGAGCTCATATTGGTGAAATAGAAATTTGCCTTATTACCCCTGTTTTGATCATCTGATATCGAGAACGTATCTTGAGGATCTGCTTAATTTCCTTGAAGTTTATATGGTAAGATGGAACCGTGCACTAGAGTGAAAATTTATTCCTCACTGATCGAGACCTTTTGGTATATTATAGGAATCCTTTAGTCTATTAAGTCAGCTTGTTCTTTTAGTTCCTAAAGGATTGAAGTTTGCTTGATTAAGTGAGTTGAATACCCTTCCTCTAAAGTAAAAGTTCTATGGCGTGTTATTTCAATAGTACAAAGGCTTTTGACATCTTGTGTGAATGTTGGTATGTGTCTTTGGTGAAAAGCAAGTTTTCCTTGTTGAATCTGCAAATTTCAGGGCAGTATCTATAGAAAATATGAATTCATTTTTCCCTAGTAATGATTCTGAGCAGGTCCCCTGTTACAGTCTTGCCCCATTTCTCTGGTTTCTCATGTTATTACGTTCGTAAAAAAATCTCATGTTGGCGATCCTTTGTCGTGTTAAACTTTGAAATTCTTGTATTGGAAAGTTAAACGTTCTGAGTTTGTTCTGTTGGTTTGCTATGGGAACGCAATTTTTCTTTGTCATGTGTGATCACATTTCAACTTCTTTTCTTATTTAGTGTTTGAACCTGCGCTGCTATTGGTTTTGTTTGTGTGTGAGCCATCAGTTGGTAGAAATGAAGGCACCAGGAGAAGTAAGGTTATTTGATCAATTTACAAACACAAATGTTCCTCTAGCTGACATAAACGAATCGAATAACTGAGCTTAAAGTGAGGAAAGTTTTTGTCCAACATGGGCTCACAACTAATAGGGGTATATTGAACCTTAATTTAGAGTAGACCCAACATCTTGGCCCTTTTTAATTAAGTATTGTCCTTCACAAATAGATTGAGGCGTGCCATAAGCGAAATTAAATCATTCTATGGCCCTCACGAATGTTATAATTTAGATGCTAAAAAATGAATCTCGTAGTTTGCTTTAGGCGCGCAATTGAATTATTACAACTACGGGTACGATTCCCGTGATGTGGTTGTGATAAAATATACAAACTTTTCTTTTAATATAATTTGATGTGCGCCATACACAAATAAAATCCTATAACATATGGCCCTCACATAAATACAAAATTAGTATGGAAAACGCCTTGAATTTTTGTAGTTTGCTTTAGGCGCGTTAATTGAATGATTGTCAAGGCTACGGGTACGGTTCCCGTGACGTAGTTGTGATGTTTAATTTCTAAAATCCGGGGGTGCATTTCATGTGACCCGGTTCTAATTTCCAAACAAGGTTAAATAGAACATGTCGTGATTCACGGGTGCATTTCATGTAGCGTCGCTTATGGTGTGTTTTAAATAACCTTGAAATAATCCCTTAAATAAATAAAAGCGGTTTTAAAAAATGCACATAAGTTTAAAAGTGTTTTAAAATCAGATAAATAGGCCAATAATAATAGTTGAGCGACCGTGCTAGAACCACGGAACCTGGGAATGCCTAACACCTTCTCCCGGGTTAACAGAATTCCTTATCCGGATTTCTGTGTTTCGCAGACCATAATTAGAGTCAAACTTCCTCGATTCGGGATTTTAAACCGGTGACTTGGGACACCATAAAATATCCCAAGTGGAGACTCTGAATTTGATATAAATAATCCCGTTTCGATTGTCACTTAAATTGGAAAAACTCCCTTATACCCTTCCGGGGGTGTGAAAAAGAAGGTGTGCCAACTATGATAGAGTGCTCTCCCTCGAGAGGGTACTATTTTGTGCTATTATCAGCATGTCTGAGTCGATTCATACGGCACTACGGTGAGACGATCTGAGCAAGTAGAGTATATGATACTTGCCGCTAGGTACATAACCTAGTTGACCTTCTTATGTCGGTGATGGTATAGTACTCCCAGTGAAAGGTAAGGATGGTTTTCGTATGTTTAGGCCTAAGGAGCCGCAAGTGATTTCAGTGACTTAAAACAAATGGAATGATTTTGTATGGTTTTATCCAAAATCTTGCATTAATGTAAATATTTTAAAAGTTTATATTTTACTTGTATTTTATTTAAAATGACAAGGATCATGAATTGATAAAACTTCTTATATTTTTATATCAATATTGATGCATTATTTTTTTATAAAGTTTGTCCCAAGAACTTAAGTTAGAGAGAGTCTATGGCACTTATTGAGTACTGCTGTGGTGTACTCAGCCCTTAGGTCCCCCCATCCAGGGTCCCGCTTACTTTGCATGTTTCAGGATGAGCTATGATACGTCGGATGCGGTCAGGGCAAGGATGACTCTCTTCCTGAGGTATAAGGTGAGGCACCACTCCTATTTCATGGTAGCTATCATGTTGTTTTCTTAATTTACGCTAGTCGGGTACTAACCCAAGTGTTTAATTCTATTCTTTGGTATAGAGGCTCTATAGATAGTTGTGAAAGGTTGTAGTAACGGGGTTGTACACGACATACATAAAAGTATATTTTATTTTACTTACTCTCATTGTTATTATCATGAAAGACGTCATGTGTGATTTTGAATTGGAAAATATTTTATCATTTAACTTTAAAATGTATATGATTTTCAAGGAGCTTCCGCAGTTAAACTGTTTTCATGCATATGATTTGGGTGCATCACACGGTTTGGTTCGCTCGGGTCATGTAGAGTGTTGGGTGCCTGCCATGTGGTTTTGGGTCGTGACAGTAATGGCCTCCTCGGAGTCGGGGACTGCTATGTCCTTGTCGTCCCAGTTGCGGTCTTTTCGGACCGTGGGGAGGTCATCTTCGGTGATTGAGCAAATATATCTCGATGCCTCCTCGCGTCGGCCCTACACCGAAGAGGGCTTCTCAACCTTGAAGTCGTCAGTGACCGAACAACCCTCGGGAATGAACATCTTCAAGGGAGGTTCATCGGTGACCATGTTAGCAGCGGACCCCTTGAGGTCGACTACATCAGGAGTGGTTTTGTTAATTTCGACAGTCGGTTGGGAGGTAGAAGTGACCTTTTGGGGATTAGATTTGGAGTTTTTGGCCACTGTTATCAGGGAAAACTTGAAAAAGGTAGAGAAATGTTAAAAGATGAAAGCTCAGATGTGTTAGCTTGAGCAAAGGAAGAGTAAAAAGTTTGCAACGCACTGAGGAATCTTGAGTAACGAAGGTAAGAGAGCTAGAGTATAAAAAAGGTTAATGAATCACAAAGGCACAAGGGTAGAAGTTTGGACATAAAGTAAAAAATGAACCAAGGAGGGGATATTTATAGGGATTCCGCGATGTTTCGTGTCCAGTGATAGCCAACCGACGGCTGACACTCGTTTGAGGTCATTATGACAGGACTGACGAGACGTTTCAGGCTTTTTGTTGTTTCTAACACGACGTGTTGAAGAAGGAATCGGGGAGCTTATGTCGTTTCTCGTCAACTTACTCTCCGAGAAACGAGGGGACTATCTGTATACGAGCAAAACCGGACCTATAAGACGGCCTGGTTCCCGACAAAATAAATTGAGTAGGAGACGTGGTAACGAGGAGACGGAATCGAGGCAGGGGCCCTCATCGAGTCAGAGCCCGGGGGCATGACGCCGACCTTCGAGAATATCAGGGTCATAATCCGGGATTGGGCCAAATCTCAAGAGGCTTTGGAGAACATTTTCAAGCAACCAAGCACGACCAACGGAAGGCCGTAATAGGCGCAACCAGCCAGTTATCACGGCGTGGATCTCGGCACGTATCAATGGAGAACCGACAATCAATTAAACAGAAGAGTTTTTACCTTTTATGGAATTGTACCTAGAGTAGGATTCCCCTACTATATAAAAGGGGGAGGGGTCTGATTATTCATTAGACACATTGTAACGTGCATTCCAAGCAATACACTACTATTTTCACTGTCATTGAAAGTTCTTTTTCCTGTTCATCAGTACTGGCCATTGTGAGCCCGGATCGAGGGTGAATATTTCACTAAGGCTGGAATCATCCTCCTTGCGTGGTTTGAATTTACTATATCTTTATTTGTTCAATCTAACTTAATTTATCGTTTTGTATCAAATTAATCCGCGTATCCTTAAAACCACTTAAATATTCAATTGTTATCCGATTTTAAAGGTAAACAACAATAAACAAATACATAAATTTCTATCAGTTAGCCATAGTTTATTTATTCATATTTTCACCTCAATTTTATTACTAACTATATATGTTATGCTAATATTATTTGAAATAAACAATCTGCGTAAATAATTTTTTTTTTTTTGCTATGTGGGGTTATGGGGTCATGAAGGGAGTGGCGTGGGGGTCTCATATAAATTTTCTATGGACATGTGACTACGGTCGACAAAAGCATGGGTTATTAAATTTGTTTGCCTGATTTAGAAATCTCCTTCCCTAAATAATATGAGGTACGCCACGTGGCATGTCGTTGATGGAGAAGAAAGACATGTGACATGAATTTTGTGACAATACCCTCTCGTGCTTATGTTCCTAACAAGGTGGAAAATTCATTTAATATGAGGGTCTTCACTTACTGGCCCTTTGTTCTTTGGATTTGAGAGTATATAGAAACACAAAATTTTAATCATGCCCAATTCTTGCACGGCTATGGGGTCACCCTTAATTTTTTCCTAAATAAGTCTTTTCTCTCCCAGTCGACTGATTAATTTGTTACTTTCACTTTAGAAAAGAAAAAAACATCTTTGTCCCTAATCTTTTTTCTTCCAAACGTAGGAGAATTCAAAAACTTTATTATTAAGAAGGTGAAATAAGATTATTTTAGTCACCAGCAGTCCATCACATTTTGATAATACCCTCTCGAGGTTAATTATGTCTCTAATAAGGAGGAACCCCATTTGTTTTGTAAGACTTTTTATTTCTATTTTTCTATTATACAGGGAATAAGAGAACATAAATGAGAATGGTATAACGAAAATTGAACTCACACATATTGCACAAGGATATTGGTAGATTTCACTCTATTGTATTTGGAGTTGAGTGAAACCTAAATTCCAAATTTTGTCCAATGTTTGCTAGGCCATGAGGTCACCATCAATGGCCTTCCTACTTGCTTAATCTCTATCAAAGAAGAGATCTATCTCCTATATGTTGCTTCTATTGGTCGATTAAAGAAACAGTCTGTGTTAATGGTTTTTTTTTTTTTTTTGGACGTAGGGAAAGTAAAAGACTTTACTATTTAAAAAGTAAAGATAAGGCTATTAGTAGTAATGGTCATGTTATTAAATATTTTTTATATTATTAGGTTATCTAAAAAATAATTGTAAGCAATTGTCCACAATATGTGCATTAGTTAACTGAAAAATGACAAAGACATACCTGCTAAAAACTGCTTTAGTTACACTGGTAGTGTAATAATTATTTGGATTGTAAGCTTATATTATTTATTGTATATTAAAAATCCCTGACGTGCTTATGTCCCTAACAAGGAGAAAAACCCGTTAGTTTGAGAGAATTCACCTAATGGTTTTGTTCAATTTGGTATTGACACTGATACCCAAATTCTTAATCATGCCTAACGTTTGCACGGCCATGGGGTCACCCCTACTTAATCTGATTTTGTCAGAGCCCCCTTATTAATCATGCTTAGTTGCCTCACACATTGACACATTTGTTGGGGTTTTAAGTATATTAAATGCTTAAAAGATGGTGAATGGGAAATGGATGGAAATGAAAATTTTAAGTGAAATTTTAATGAAGGAACATTGTCCCATATTGGAAGAGAAAGAGGTTTTTTATGGGTATATAACAAATTGCTCTTCTTCTAGCTCTTAAAGAGTTGAGAAGAAGGCAAGTCTCACGCCGCCGCCGCCGTCGCTCGGCTTCGGCTTCGGTCAATTGATTGATTAATTTTTTGGACCAAATTTATTTGTTAATAGTAATATATTAACAGAAATGTTATTAAATATTCGTTTTAATAACAGAATATTAATATTAAAATAAATATTAATATTAAATCCAATCAGTTTTCCGTTTTTCAGTTGTGTAACTGAAAATTAAACTACCCTCTTCAATTTTCGCTCTTTATTTTCCCTCTTTATTGTTGAGTAAATAGCCATTTATGTTATGGCCGTTTTGCATAAACAGCCATTCTGAAGAGTTGCACCTCTTCAGATTTCAGCCCAACTTTGGCTATAAATACAAGTCTATTCTCTAAGAATTTCCATACGATTTTCTGAGTTTCTCCTCCTTCTTCTGCATTGTTTTAACTTCAAAGAAAGCAACAGTAAGTGTGATTTGCTACCGAACTTTGTGTTCGCTGAAACACCGGGGTTTGAAGTACCATTACACCAGTGTATAGTTCGTTCTATCCTGGGAGGAAATAATCCATAACCTTGGGTACTAGGAGAGGATTAAATTCCTTAAGGAAACACTGTGAATTCAATGGGCTCGGATTAAATTCTGTTTCTGTTTATGTTATTTTATTTTCTCAAGAATTATTTTACAAATACAGCTTACTAACAACATTTAGACACAATTGTTTTGGCCACTTATAATTAATCCTTATGTTGACAATTTGCAAGTTCTTCTTAAACGCCAAATCAACAATTCAATACGCAAGTATTACGTGCCATTCTAATTTCTGGCCTTTCTCTGCTAAGAAAACAACAAAATGACGAGCGGAATCATTGTAATTTCTGCTCGTTCTCTCTATAATCGTAGCAGAGGCGGAGCTAGCCTATTAGGTGCGGGTTCAGCCGAACTTAGTTATTTTTACTTAAATATTGTATTTGTATTAGGAAATTTATTAAATATGTATAAATTTTTAATGAAGAACCCTGCAACTAAGACGAGTTATGAGTTTCGTGGCAAATTTGAAACCCATAAACTTCAAATCCTGACTCCGCCTCTGAATCGTAGCTAACATTCCAAAGACATTATATGTAATATTCTGAGATAATGTGATCACCAAAGTTTAAGAATACATAATGCCTATTCTCTTACTCTCTCAATTAAGTTAATAGGAATCATAAGCAGAGACATTAGTATTAATTAGTAGTACAATTTGTTGGCCGTCAAGCAATGCAAAAATCTTGGACGTTCAAGCCATCACATGGGACTCACGTGATCCCTCAAGTTGTCTCTAAAACTGATACTTATCAAAGATCATAGGAAGATGTGGTGTGAACTGTGAAGTAGGTCGTCCACATAGTATGGTGCTTTAGTTCGTACTTAAACTAGTACTAAAATAATAAAACACAATCTTGAGATGTTAATTCATCAGATATGCATGTTCATAAACAAAGGGCTATTTCAGTAATAGTTTAATGTTTGTTTTATATATATAATATTATTTTTATTTTGAAGGGAGCCTTGGCGTAAGTGGTAAAGTCGCTGTCATGTGACAAGGAGGTCACGCGTTCGAGCCGTGGAAACAGCCTATTGCAGAAATATAGGATAAGGCTGCGTACAATAGACCCTTGCAGTCCGGCCCTTTCCCGGACCTTGCGCTTAGCGGGAGCTTAGTGCACAGGACTGCCCTTAATATTATTTTTATTTTGTATATATTAGATGATAAAAATAAGACAAAGTCCCAAGGGGGATGTTGGTATATAAGTTAACAAACCTTAGACCCTAGTGGCGCATTTTAAACTCGTGAGGACCTAGGTCCAGAGTGGACAATATTACTAGTGGGTTTGGCTGTTACTGTATGTTCACAAAAACAAAGGGGGTATTTGAGTAAGTTTAATAGTTTAATGTTTGTTTTATATATATAATATTATTTTTATTTTGTTGTGATATATTTGGGAAAATAAAGTTGCGAGTCCTTGGATCATTAATTGACAAAACATGCTATGTCTGACGTAAAAAATGAAACACAATCACAGCCATGACATTCGTTAAAAATGTGGCACGCATGGCCCCTAATTTTCTCAAGTATTCTTCTTTTTAGCTTCTCTCCCCCTATTCTTGGAGGGGCAAAATGTAAAACTTGGCTTGCTTTGACTGTAATTAACCCCAAATATGGATCACTGCATCAATGCCACGACTTTATTTCCTTAGTACAAATGCTCACCCAATTACTGCCATGACATCCGTGAATCAAACTCCATTCACTTTTTGTACTACAGGACATGGGGGTAAAACTAAAGTAAGGATTTATCTTTCTTGGTGGTTAGATGTGTCTTGACTATTGACCAGGTTAATTGCAATAGGAGATCATTGTTTTAATCTAAAATTTAACTGTTGATGCAGTTTTTGGTTCATAGCGCAATGCGTGGAAGAAAATCGTGAGGCTCCAAATGTTGAGTAGAATAAACAATACCCGGATAGTTGAGCTTGAATTATTACGGTTAAGTGAATTTTGCAACAACTAATAGTCTAAAACATGCATACTCATATTAAAAACAAATTTATATATATCTATAATATACGTTGTAAGCTAAAATCCTAGATCTTTACGTGAAGCTTTTGTAGACAGTTTGGTGTAAGTGTGAATTAAGTGTGTGGAAATGATCACATGATCTTGTATTTGGAGACATGTACATTGAAGGCCCACCGTGTTAGTACAATAACAAACACATTTCTTTAAGCCCACTTGACATTAAACCCCAGCTTACAAACAAACAAACACAAATTTTTAAACTAGTTATGGCCTTGACCGCCCCCCACCCCCTCAAATAATAATAAAAAGCCTCCCACAGAAGCGAAGTTAGCATTTGAATTTTATAATTTTAAATTATAGAATAGTGATATCAAGTATTAATAAGGAGTTTTGAATTTAATTTTCTTTATAAGTACTCCCTCCGTTTCAATTTAGATGAGGTAGTTTGACTTGGTACGGAGTTTGAGAAGAAGAAAGAAGACTTTTGAAACCTGTGGTCTTAAAAGCTTCTTAAAAGCTTAAGGGGTAAAAGCTTTGTGGAGCCATGACATTTATGTGGTTATAAAAGCTTCTCATTAAGAGCAAAATGGGTAAAATAAAGAGTTTAAAGTTGAATTATTTTTAATTGTAGAAATGTGTCATTCTTTTTGGGCCTAGTGTTTATCGGAAACAGGTTCTCTACCTTATAAGATATGGGTAAGGTATTCGTATACACTACCTCCCCAGAACCCATTAATGGGATTACACTGGTTTGTTGTTGTTGTTGTTGTTGTAAATGTGTTATTCTTTTTGGAACGGAGTAATAAGGAAAGTGTGTCAATCTTAATTGAAACAGAGGAAGTAGTATTTAGTATATGACTTACTATAAATATAAAATTTGAACCAAAGCTACTAGTTCGGTGATCTTCCAGCTCCTCCCAACACTCTCTCCATCCTTTAAGTTGAAGTTCTAAAAAAAACAAAGTATAGAACTTGGAGTTGCAGGAGTAGTAATGTAGTAAATTAAACTAGTAGTAGTACATAGTAGAAGGAAGTGAGAGTTACCACTTAAGAAAAGTTTTACTGACAAGAAGTTCTCTTTGGGGCTACTTCTTCAATGCAATTGTCTTCTTCACATCCAACATCGCTGTCTATGTTTTCGTACTCTCTGATCTCTCTCTCTCTCTCTCTCGTTGTGGTCCTTCCCCTCCTTTAAAGCTCGTTCGTTATCTCTTCTCTTCATACTCTATTTCTAACTACCTAAACTTCTTCTCTTCTTCTTCTTTTCCAAAGTTCCACTATCAGCTACTACTTAATTTGCTCTTCCTCTACGAAACTCTACCTTTTTCCTTGACCAGCTATAAACTCTCCACTTGTTCTAAACAAATAAAAGGAGACAAAGATTAGCGGAGCCAATTGTAGAAAAGAAACATAAAAGACATTTAACTTTAATTTAAGGATGTCAAGCAGAAGGTCAAGACAATCATCAGCAGGTTCCTCAAGAATTTCAGATGATCAAATAATTGACCTCGTATCCAAGTTGCAACAACTTCTTCCTGAGATTCGAACTCGTCGCTCCAACAAGGTTTCTCTTATATTATGTTTTCAGCTATATGAATTTTCACTGTTCATGTCGCTTCATTTAAGCCCATCTTAATCGATTTATTCTACTAAAACTTATTTAGTAGTAGTATATTTCTTGTGCATGTTCATATATAAACATGCAGCTGCATTTGAACATTTTACGGTTCATCTATGTTTATGTTTTTACTTTTTAGATACATAGTGCACAGAGAAGTTTGAAATTCTTTAGAAGGAAAAGAGAGGAAAATTTCTTCCACAGTATAAAAGTCACATCATGTGGAGCTAAGCACTTCTTGTCTGTGTTAGTCCCATGAATTATTCATGAAGGAACATATTTCGCTTGTTATATTCAGGCATTTATTATATGTCTCCTTTTAGACTCTCAAGGTCCATTTCACATATCCTAATTTGTGTTGCCACAATGTAAATAATAGAAAAGAGTTTTAGTTAATTTTGTGGGACAATATATAAGGTTTTTACATCATCTTGTTAAATGACTGCCAATAATAATTATTTATAGCGATTCAGATAGAGTAACCTGAAAAATAAAGTAATGACTTACTAAAATATACAGTTAAATTATACTAATAGTGTATACACTTTAGCGTATGTAACCTAAATTTTAAGGGAGAATCAACCTTGCACAATTAGCATAAAGGATATGGAATAGAAATGCCCCTCTCTCACACACACACTTCATATCTTTTTCTTGGAAGAGGTACAAGTTTGCCGTTCAAAAGGAGAAGATTATGATTTGAATAATTATTTTCGACCATGCCTTAGGGCCATGCTTTGGGCCCCAACTCCCAAAAAATACACATCACCAATTGAAATTTGTGTAGGTCAATGACTTAAACTTTGTCAAAGATTTGCAATGCATCATTGCACAAATTAAGGCATGTCTAGTCTAAATAAATTATTACGTAACACTACGTGTTGACTCTAGAGTTTAGTAGTACTAAAAAGTGACAATGCTTTAGCAGTTAATTTAATTTGTTCAACTCCTTTATTTATCTTGTCTTCTCATATACGTTGATTTTCACACTGCAGGCATCGGCATCAAAGGTGCTACAAGAAACTTGCAACTATATAAGAAATTTGAATAGAGAAGTGGATGATCTTAGTGATCGTCTTTCTCAATTACTCTCAACCATTGATGCTGATAGTCCAGAAGCTGCAATCATTCGGAGTTTATTAATGTAACTATTAATAAATGTATTATGAGTTTTAAATATTGGAGTTATATTTTACTGCGTACCAATTAAGTTCTTGTTTTTCTTCTTAATTTCTCTAGACTCAGCTGGTCACTAGCTAGGCCAATCATGAGTTAGAATTTAGAACTGAAATATTAGTAATATCCCACTTCCTATGGCACACGCTTGTAATTATATTTCCCTTAGTATAATTAATAAGATGGAGTACTCGTGCTTTAAAATCCTTCTTCTTTTAGTTATGTATTGTATTTAATCCGCGTTGAAGCACTCCAAGGTACTAACACGAGAACTCGAGAGTGAAAAAAGGAAAATAGAAAGAAGAAAAATTGAAGGTGCATAAGGATTAGATATTACGGTGATTAATAAAGTCATATCTGAGAAAGCGAACCTTAAAAAACAAAAACAAAATTAGCAAAGAAAAAATCGAACCGTGCTCAGTTTTCCTCGGTGAATCGAGCAAGTTCAGGGTCAATGTTTTTCTGAAAGTTATCAATCACCTGAAGCACCGCTCACACTGTCACACAGCGCTCAAACACACACACACACAAAAAAAAAAAAAAAACACCCCGAATGTCATGTTATAAAAGATATATAATTTTTTACAGAAAGGAAACCGACAAATCGGACCAAATCGATAATCCGAATCAAATCGGAAAAAAGCCCGACTATGGCTTGGTTTGATTTGGTATTGGGAAAAAAACCCGACCATAATTGATTTGGTTTGGTTTTAACTAAAAAAAGTCAAACCGAACCAAACCAACCCGACATCCCATGTATATAAGTTTTAAATATATTTAATACATAGAAATATTTATTGTTGTGTAGTTTATAAATATTTCTTAAACATTTTCATAATTTTATCTTTTAATGTATTATTTTATACTTGGACTTATAATTCTTGAATGCTACAATAAGTATAGTCAATATTAAGGCCAATACAAGGCATTCAATTGAATTGTACTAGGAATGACAATATTGTTGGATATCTATTTTTTTAGTTTTTTCATGATTTAGATAAAATACACAACTTTTTTTGTTATAGTGTTTAGTCATGTAAAAATAGTACTTGTTAGTCATACTTATTTTAGCAACTAAGAGCCCGTTTGGATTAGCTGATTTGAAGTAGTTCATAAGCATTAGATGCTGAAAAGCACTTTTAAGTGCTGAAACTGATTTAATAAATAAGCAGTTACGTGTTTGGGTACAAGTGCTGAAATTGATAATAAGTTGTTATAGATGTTGATAAAAAAGTGCTGATAAGCTCTTTTTCTATTAAAACGACTTAAATAACTTTAGAACTATTTACATATAAGGGAAGCTCTTTTTCTATTAAAACGACTTAAATAACTTTAGAACTATTTACATATAAGGGCGTAATTGCTTCAAAATTTCAGATTCCAGATCGATTCAAATACAAAATATTCTATTTGTTGTTTTGTTTTAAATACAACTCTGCTTACATAAGATAACTTTTATGATAAATATACTTTATTTTATGATAAGCATATAATAATAAGTTAGTAATAATTAATAAATTGACAAAAATTTCTAGGCAAAAAATAAACCTAAATAGAACAAATTATTTGAAGAGAAACAAACATTGTCTTCATCACCACAACATTTAGAAAACAGCACACCAAAAATTTGATATTTCCTCATTTATTACATACACTTCAAAGATTAATACACAATCACATAGATATAAGTATGCAAAGGAATAGAGAATTTGCTTATCTTAAATAGTCAATGAGAATTGCAGACCTGAAGAGGTGGGGGGGGGGGGGGGAGGTTAGGTTGAATACTTGAGGCAGTGTGTTACAACTAATATTTATCTTAACACAAACCACAAGAGACAGTAGTAGATGTTTCTTACAGCAAACTACTTAGACATTACAACTTAGTAACAGAGTAAACATAAGAAAAAGATTCAACAGATAGGGAATGATAAAAATAGAACAGAGGAAGAGAAACAAGGAAAATACAGAGAGGGGAAGAAGTTTCTGACAACCAATTACCCAAATACAGAAACTGCTACGCACTAAGTAACTATTTTCTCCAGTAACTGCTTTTCCTTCTTCTAAATAATTAGATCGGATTCCATTGGTAATCTACCAATTTTTGACTGGGCCTTTTTGTTCTTTTGCTTCGCCTCAAAGTGCTATTAAGCCCATCAGTTTTCTCTCTAGATTCTGGCCCAATATTAGATATGACATTACCCTCCTCCCCAAAAGGAACCTTGTCCGCAAGGTTCGAAGGAGTCACAGTTTCAACATCCTGAAGTTGGAAAGGAGTAACTTGAGTATCAGGAGTACCAATGCAATGTTTCAACACCGAGACATGAAAAACAGGATGTATGCGAGCTTCATCCGGTAATTCAAGTTTATATGCAACCTCCCCAATACGCTTAAGCACTGTAAAAGGACCGAAATAGCGTCTGCCCAACTTGTGATGACGCTGCAATTTCAAGAAATCCGATAAGGTTTCAACTTCACATAAACCCAGTCACCAATGGAGAACTCCAGCTGCCTCTGTTGCTTATCAGCATACTCCTTTATATGTTGCTGAGCTTTTGATAGATTATGTTTCAGTAAATCTATAACTTCATCTCGTTGCAGCATATAACGTTCAACTAAATCATTCGAGATGCTGCTCAGGACATAGCGTGCCATTGTTGGAGGTTCCCTGCCATATAATGCTTGAAAAGGGGTCATGCCTGCAGCTGTTTGGTAAGCGGTGTTGTACCAATATTCAGCCCAAGGAAGCATAAATGCCCATTCATGGGGGCTGTCAGCGACAAAGCAAAGCAAGTATTGTTCCACACATTTATTTAAAGCCTCGGACTGACCATCTGTTTGAGGATGGTAGGCAGAACTCATTGATAGAGTAGTTCCCTACAAACGATGGATTTCCTTCCAGAAATTATTCATGAAGCGAGGGTCTCGATCAATGACAATTATCTTAGGATGCCCATGGAGACGAATGATTTCCGTAACAAAAACGCTTTCCACAGAATATGCAGTGAAAGATGAAGAAAGAGCAATAAAATGCCCGTACTTGGAAAGACGATCCACCACAGTCAGTATAGTGGCCTTACCTTTAGAACTGGGGGAGCAAGTGATAAAATCCACCGTTACTTCTTCAAAAACCAAAGTAGGAATTGGTAAAGGCAGGAGAAGTCCAGCTGGTTGCTTAAGAATATCCTTCATCTGCTGACAAGTTTGACAAGAAGCTACATAAGTGTGAACATCGTGGCGCATACCCTTCCAATAGAAATTTGATGCAACACGCTAAAAAGTGCGAGAAACCCATGCATGACCACCTATTGGGGAAGAATGAAATTCCTTAAGAAGTTTTAAGCGCATAGAAAAATCTTAAGGAAGAACCAAACGACCCTTATATAATAAAAGTCCATCTCGAACACAAAATCCGAAAACTTCGTTGTATCAGACTGAAAGTTGTTGTGCAACTCCACCAATTCTGGATGATCAATATTAGCGTGCCGTAATTGTTCTATCCAATCAAATTGTCGACCAAAAATAGCCTAAAATGAAGCTGCAGATGCTCTAGACAAAGCATCAGCTACCAAATTAGTGTGCCCAGACTTGTATAACATTGTGGAGTCATAGCCCAACAATTTACTCAACCACTTCTGTTGTTCAGGCGTTTGAATTACCTGATCAGTGAGATTCTTTTAGGCTTCTTGATCTGTATAAATGACAAAATGACGACCCAAAAGGTACTAGCGCCACTTACTCACGGCTTGAGTGATGGCAAACATCTCCCTATGATAAGTAGATGCCCGTTGCATTCTAGGACTGAGTTTCTGACTAAAGTAAGCTATTGGATGACCTTGCTGAGAAAGGAATGCTCCAATACCTAACCCCGAAGCATCAGTTTCTAGGTGAAATTCTATTGAAAAATCTGGAAGAGATAGAATAGGGGTAGAGCCTAAAGCGTTCTTCAATGCGGTGAAGGCTTCCTGAGAATGGCCAGTCTAGACAAACGCATCCTTACGGAGCAAATCAGTAAGTGGACCAGCAATAGTAGCACATTGTCGTATGAAGCGCCGGTAATATCCTGCCAGCCCTAAAAAACTTCGCACTTCCCTGAGATTACGAGGAATTGGCCATTGTTGAATTGCTACAATCTTAGAAGGATCCACAACCAATCCTTTAGCAGAAATGACATGGCCCAAATAATCAATCTGTTGCTGGCCGAATAGACATTTGCACTGCTTGGCAACAAATTGATGTTGGCAAAGCAACTGAAGAACAGTTGTAAGATGTTCCATGTGTAAACTCCAAGAGTCACTATATACGAGAATATTATCAAAAAGGACGAGTACAAATTTGCGGAGATAAGGCTTGAAAACTGAATTCATTGTTGCTTGAAAGGTGGAGGGCGCATTGGATAGCCCAAAAGGCATGACAAGAAACTCATAGTGTCCCTCGTGAGTCCGGAATGCCGTTTTTGAAATATCTTCAGGGCGGATGCGAATTTGGTGATAGCCAGAGAGAAGATTAAGCTTGAAAAGAATTTAGCACCATGTAATTCATCAAACAATTCATCTATTGTTGGTATGGGAAACCTATCCCGAACAGTGATAGCATTCAATGCTCTATAATCAACACAAAAACGCCATGTTCTATCTTTCTTGCGGACTAAGAGCACAGGTGAGGAAAATGGATTGGTACTAGGGCGTATAATGCCCTCTTGCAACATGTCTGCCACCGATTGTTCCATCACTTGTTTTTGAAAATAAGGATATCTATATGGTTTAACATTGACCGGACCAGTATGAGGTTGTAGGTGTATGGCATGATCTTGGCATCGGGAGGGAGGAAGACCATAAGGTTTGCAAAAGATATCCTCATATTCGTGCAAAATGGATGCCAATTCTGTAGGAGGAGGTTCTGGTGAATGCTCTGTATCTGAAACCAATTCCAATCGAAAAAAGGAAGAAACACTATCAACAGAGGTCAAGCGTCTTAGGGTCTGAAGCTGCATAGGTTGAATATCAATAGGAGGTTCACCAACCCAACTATAGCGAGTCCCATTAATAGAGAACTCAAACTTACGCTGACTATAATCTGTGATTACCATTCCAAGTGTAGCCAACCAAGACACCCCTAACACTATATCAGCACCATGGAAAGATAGCACATAAAAGTCAAGGGACAAAGCGCAGCCTTGAATGGTTAGTGGTACAGCCCTAACCACACCCTCACATTTGAGGCGTTGACCACTACCTACCACCACAACGAAATTAGGTGTACGATCAATTGGAAAGTTTAAAAACTTAGCCATCCAAGGTTGGATAAACTCATTTGTACTACCCTCATCGAGTAATACTTGCACCGGAGAACCATTAACAGGCCCAGAAAATCGAAGTGTTGTTTTAGAATTCCCTCCAGCCAGCGCATGATGGGAAATGGGAGAATGTGACTGGACCTCAAGGCATTGTAATTCCTCAGCCAAAACTTTATCAGATAAGAAGGAATCGGAAACCAAAGTAGGGTTAATCATGTCTTCTTCAAGAAGTAGCAATCGAGGAAGGTTTTTACATTTGTGAGTGGCAGAATATTTCTCATCACAATAATAGCAAAGACCTTTTTCACGTCTTTGTTGCATCTCTGTTGGGGTAAGGTGTTTCAATGGTAGTTTAGGGATGGACGAAGACGAAGAGGAAGGAAGTGGTGGTGGAAGAGGTAAAGGGGTATTAGAAGTCGATGGTGTAGGTAAAAGTGGGGGTTATTTGGAGGAAGAAAATTTCTGGTTGGGCTCCTTGGCCAAAAAGTACTTCTGCTCATACTTGTGGGCTAGAGAAATAGCCTGCTCCAGTGTAGTGGGATCGTGCACTAAAACATTATTATGAATGTTCATCCTCAACCCAGAAATAAAACATTGGATCAAAAATTGATCTGGTAAGGCTACGGTTTCAATAGAGATAGCTTCAAACCTAGTGAGATACTCAGAAACAGTGGTCGACTGACAGAGCTTGGCTAAACGGCCCTCCGGTTTCTGTAACATGTGTTTCTTGAACCAACAGAGAAGCTTTCCCACAAAATGATCCCAATCAATCAATTGTTTGTTTCTATAAAGCCATCGGTATCAATCCAACTGTCACGCCCCAAACCGAGGGACATGACCGGCGCCCAACCAAGTAGCCCTAGTCAAGCGGACCTAGGTGCCTTTCCTATCCCACGTGTTACCCCGTATTTTCATTGCTCATAAATCAAGGAGTTAGCCATTTATAATTAAAACACCTTTTTACAAAACATACATGGTTAATTAATGAGGTTTACCACTTACATCGCCCAACATACAAAATACATAATTACATAAGTTCGTAACCCACATTTACTGTCTACGGAGCCTCCAAGGATACAAAGGATAATACAATACTTGCCGGTAACAAGGCTCCGGCTATACCTTACACAAAAACCAAAATAAGACTCCGGAATAAAAGCAGCATGAGCCATAAGGCTGTTGGTGGGCCAGTCTGGGACCGGGACCGGACCGGGCCCGCGGTCCTAACGGGCTAAACGGTCCCGGCGGGCCGGTCCTGGTGGGCCGGTCCCTTAATGGGTAAGAAGCCCGTGACGGGCCGGTCTTGCTCGTGTAGCCCACGAGACCGGGACCGCTAAGCCCGGGACCGGCAGGCGGTCCTGGGCCGGTTCAACCGGGCCTAGCGGTCCTAACGGGCTCCAACGGCTAATTTTTTTAAAAAAAAAAAATTTTTTTTTTTAAAAAAAATAGCCAACGGTCAGATTTTAAAATCTAGCCGTTGGCCTTTAATTTTCAACCGTTTGGAATTTTAAAAAATAGCTATTTGGCCCCCAAACTTTATTTTAACCCCAAACTTTATATAATTACACTTTTCCCCAATTCTCAACTATAAATACCCCCTCATTCTTTCATTTTTACTCACCAATTCATCAATCTATCTCAATCTCTCTCAATCTATATCTAATTTCTCTTCTATAATTGCTTATTTTATTANGATTTTACCTGCAAGAATGGGGATGAAGACACTCACTTTGAAATTTTCTGGCCCGGTTAGTTTTGAAGAATCAATTTGAAGAAGATGAACTCTCTCTCAAGAACCCCTCCTCCCTCTCTCTTATTTTTGTTCAGAAAAGTGGTTAAAATGAGGGGTTGGGGTGTTTTATTAAAAAGGGGGTCGGGTTTAAAATTTAGAAAATTAGGAGCCCGAGTCAGGTTTGTGGTCGCGCTTTGCGATCGCAAATACGAAATGCGGTCCGCAGAATGGACCGCAAAAAAGTGTTCCAAAAACCTGATTCCATTGTTTGGGTATACGGCGGAAATGCGGTCCGCATACACGGTTTGCGGTCGCATAATGCACCGCATTTTTAACCTCAAATTTGACTGACACATTGACTCACTTTGCGATGGAAATGCGGTCCGCATATTAGTTATGCGGTCGCATAATGGACCGCATTTTGATCTTAATTTTATCCAAACCACTGACTCATTATGCGGCAGAAATGCGATCCGCATACTTGATTTGCGATCGCATTCTGGACCGCAAAATAGCACATTTCTGGAAAACTTGATTCTTTGATTTTTAAATACTTAGATCAGTACAAAAGGGTCCGAACCGCGGCGATCTTATTTACACATTCCTAACACATATTCGGAAATCGACACTATGAGCTACTAGGTTTTTAGCACAAATTTTTTACGGGCCTTACACCAATGCATCTCCATCCAGATAAAAAGAAGCAATGGTTAGTTTATGTGAATCATCAATGGAATAGAATTCGCAGTATCTCACCACTTGAAAAAACCAAGCCTCAGCATTTTTACCGTGAAAACGTCCAATCTTTACTAATGCTAGCTTATGACGTAGAGTAGGACAAGAAACCCATGAAGATGTATTTTGAAAAGAATTCTCATGAGCACGAAATCGGGGTGTCTCTGACATAACCGGACGGTGTTGTAGACCCAGACTCGTCATTTGAGCCAACATGTCTTGCATAACGCGTTGGTTATTCGGAACTCGACACTATGAGCTACTAGGTTTTGAGCACAAATTTTTTACGGGGCCTTACATCCTCTCCCACTTAAAATCATTCGTCCTCGAATGAGGATATTTGAAAATCAGTTGGTTTTTGAAAACATGATATGCAGACTCCCAATTTTCACTAACTCTCATATTTTTGGAAAATTTTTGCTAGAGTTTCCTTTGTAATTTAGACATATCTACCTGTTAGAGACCCCCTGAAACACAATTCCAAGCACCATTACACAATTACAACTATCCCTACAGCTGGTATACAATTCATTACCTCAACAATTGCACATGTTCAATCACTTGCTACATTTTGCACATAAATTAGTCACTTCAATGAGTCCCACATAATTTGACCGCTTCAATATACTACATGCATATAAGTAATTCATTACCAATCTGCACTACCATTAGTTGTTTATTTATCACAAGAGTCTTTATAAAACTTTCATTTACCAAAGAGATGTTCACATGACTTAAGACAATCACAACACCTATAATTCTTGCACAACTTGAGGAAATTTCAATAGCATTTAGGAAGGAACCAATTTGAACACAATCCTAGTTTATTTTAGAGATAAGAGTCCACACAATTACTACTAGACTTGCTCAAACAGATGGGATATTTTTCCTTCATTTCCTTTTCCGCTTCCCAAGTGGCTTCCTCAACTCGTTGACTTCGCCATAACACTTTGACTGAAGCAACTTCCTTGTTTCTCAATTTACGGACTTGCCTATCAAGGATAGCAACCGGGACTTCTTCATACGACAACTCTTCATTAACCTCGATGGTCTCGACTGGCACAATGGTGGATGGATCTCCAACCACTTTCTTCAACATGGACACATGGAACACCAGGTGCACTAATGACATTTCGGGAGGCAATTCCAGCATATAAGCCACCTGCCCTATCCTTTGAGCGATCCGATACGGCCCGACATACCTAGGACTCAACTTCTCCTTTTTCCTGAATCGCATGACTCCCTTCATAGGGGATACCCTCAAGAACACCCAATCATCAACTTGAAACTCCAATTCCCTTCGACGAACGTCCGCATAGGATTTCTGTCGACTCTGAGCAGTTCTCATCCTTTCCTGAATGACTTTAACTTTCTCCATAGCTTGGTGCACAAGGTCTGGCCCTATCAATTCTGCTTCACCCACTTCAAACCATCCAATCGGAGACCTACACCTCCTTCCATACAATGCCTCAAATGGGGCCATCTGAATGCTAGCATGAAAGCTGTTATTGTAAGCAAACTCTATAAGTGGCAAGTGATCATCCCAATTACCTTTGAAATCCAAGACACAAGCCCGTAACATATCTTCAAGCGTTTGAATAGTCCTTTCTGCTTGACCGTCAGTCTGAGGATGGAAAGCTGTGCTGAGATTCACCTGAGTACCCAGACCTTGCTGAAATTTCTTCCAAAAATTAGTTGTGAACTGGGCCCCTCGATCTGAGATAATAGAAAGTGGAGTGCCATGAAGCCTTACTTTCTCCTTGATATATAGCTTAGCATACTGTTCTGCAGTATCGGTGGACTTGACTGGCAAAAAGTGAGCTGATTTGGTGAGTCGATCCACTATTACCCAAATTGAGTCGAATTTGCGCTGAGTGCGAGGTAACCCCACCACGAAATCCATGTTGATCATTTCCCATTTCCACATTGGTATTTCCATAAGATGAGTTAACCCACCGGGCCGCTGATGCTCCACTTTTACTTGCTGACAATTCGGACACTTAGATACAAAGTCCGCCACACCCCTCTTTATGCCGTTCCACCAATAAATCTCCTTATGATCGTGATACATTTTTGTAGAACCTGGGTGCACGGAATACCTGGAATTATGAGCCTCCGCCATTACCCTCTCCTGGAGCTTATCCACATCCGGAACACATAGCCTACCTTGGCATCGCAATACACCATCCTCGCCGCCGAGTGAAAATGCCGAAGTTTTGTTATTCAAAAATTGCTTCCTTTATCTGAGCCAATGCTGGATCAATAAACTGCTTTTCCTTGACTTCCGCTACAAGTGACGATTCTGCACCATAACATCCCCCTCGTCCGAGGCCGAAATGCAAACCCCAAGACTGGCCAATTGATAAACCTCCCGAGCCAACGGCCTTTGATCCGCTCCTAAATGAGCCAAACTACCCATAGACTTCCGACTGAGGGCGTCGGCCACCACATTCGCCTTCCCTGGATGGTACAAAATATTCATATCATAATCTTTGAGCAATTCTAACCACTGTCGCTGACTTAAATTCAATTCCTTCTGCTTGAACAAATACTGGAGACTCTTGTGGTCTGAAAACACATCCACATGGACCCCATAAAGATAATGCCGCCATATTTTCAAAGCAAACAGAACTGCGGCAAGCTCCAGATCATGCGTCGGATAATTCTTCTCGTGATTCTTGAGTTGCCTTGAAGCATACGCTATAACCTTCCCATGTTGCATCAACACACACCCCAAACCAACCCTGGAGGCATCGCAATAAACCACAAATGCTTCCGTGCCTTCTGGCAAGGTCCATATTGGCGCTGAGGTCAACCTTGACTTCAATTCCTGAAAACTTTTCTCACAAGCGTCGGACCATTGGAACTTAACTGCTTTCTGCGTCAACTTAGTCAATGGGGAGGTGAGGGTAGAGAATCCCTCCACAAACCTCCGATAATACCCTGCTAAACCCAAGAAGCTACAATCTCCTTCGGGGTCGTGGGCCTAGGCCAATCTTTTACTGCCGCAATCTTCTGGGGGTGTACCTGAATCCCTTCACTAGAAACAACATGACCCAAAAAGGCAACGGACTCCAACCAAAACTCACATTTCGAAAATTTAGCATACAACTAGTGCTGATGAAGAGTCTGCAAAACTGCCCTGAGGTGACTGGCATGATCCTCCCGGCTCCGCGAATAAAGAAGGATGTCGTCAATGAAAACAATCACGAAGGAGTCTAGAAATGGCTTGAAGACCCGATTCATAAGATCCATAAAAGCTGTCGGGGCGTTGGTTAGCCCAAAAGACATGACCAAGAATTCAAAGTGACCATAGCGAGTTCTGAAAGCGGTCTTGGGAATATCCTGCTCCCTAATCTTCAATTGGTGATACCCGGACCGTAGATCAATTTTGGAGAAGAACCTTGCACCTTGCAATTGGTCGAACAAGTCATCTATCCGAGGCAAGGGATATTTATTCTTGATGGTGACTTTGTTGAGCTGACGATAATCAATACACATCCGGAGCGACCCATCCTTCTTCCTGACAAAGAGAACCGGAGCACCCCACGGCGACACACTCGGCCGTATAAACCCCTTTTCTATCAAATCCTTCAGCTGCTCCTTTAACTCCCTTAACTCGGCTGGAGCCATTCTGTACGGTGGAATAGATATTGGCTGCGTATCTGGCAATACATCAATCCCGAAATCAATCTCCCTATCTGGCAGAATCCCTGGAAGCTCGTCCGGAAACACTTCAAGAAACTCATTCACGACTGGCACGGACTCGGGGGTAGACACTTCTGAAGTGGTGTCCGCCACCCGGACCAAATGATAGATACATCCCTTCTTAATCATCTTTGAAGCCTTAAGGTAGGAAATAAACCTACCCTTCGGCACCACACCATTCCCCTTCCACTCAATAACCGGCTCATTAGGGAACTCGAGTCTCATGACTCTCGTTCGGCAGTCAAGTTTAGCAAAGCAAAAATAAAGCCAGTCCATACCCATAATCACATCAAAATCCACCATTCCAAGCTCGATAAGATCGACCGTGGTAACACGACCACATACCGTGACAACACAATTCCTATAAACTCGCGAGGCTGTGATAGAATCACCAACCGGAGTCGATACGGAGAACGGCTCATGAAGCTGTTCGGGTTCTATCCCAAAACTTGAAGCAATGAATGGGGTGACATAAGACAAAGAGGACCCCGGATCAATAAGAGCATAACAATCAATGGCCTGAACAGACAAGATACCTGTAACTACATCTGGAGAAGCCTCTGCACTCTGGCGACCGCTCAAAGCATAAAACCGGCTGGGTCCACCTCTACCACGAGCTCCACCCCTAACTGCACCACGCCCTGCTGGGGCTGGAGGACGCACAGATGATGTGGCGACTGAAGAACCGGATGACTGAGCAAATCCCCTACCCATGCCCTGACTGGGCACACGACAGTCCCGCTGGATATGACCTCTCACCCCGCATCTAAAACACACCGGGATATCCAAATAACAAGTCTCTGTATGGAATCTCCCACACTTGGGGCATGGAGCCCTCCCCTGCTGCTGTGATCTCCCTCCCGAACGACCGGACTGATGGGATCTCCTACTGTCTGAACCTGGTCTCAAGTGACTGCTCTGCTGATAACTGTGTACAGATGGTGGTGCGCTCGCTGAGGACTGAGCATATGACTGGGATGGCCCTGATGGCCCTCTCCCCTGAGCTGATCTCCCTGAGTGACCCACTGATCGGGCCCTGCTGTTACTCTCCCTTTCCACCCGTATCTTCAACTTCCTAGCCTCTGTGGCCTGAGCGAATCCCACAATCTTCCCATAATTCATATCCGAGTGTAAGGCCGCTGTAGCAGCCTCATTCACCACCAAAGGACTAAGGCCCTGAACGAATCGCCGAACTCGAGCATCCATGGTCGACACTAACTGAGGAGCATACTTGGACAATCTCACAAACTCCATGTGGTACTCCCAAACACTCATACTGCCCTGCTTGAGGACCTCAAACTCAGTGGCACGGGCTGCCACCGTCTCGGCAGGCAAGAAATGGTCCATAAATGCATCTACAAACTCATCCCATCTAGCCGGAGGTCTTCCCTCCCCACGGGAATCCTCCCACATCTCGAACCACGAATACGCTGCTCCCCTCAACCTGTATGAAGCCAATTCAACTCCCTCCGTCTTTGAAGCCTTCATTACTCGAAGGGTCTTGTACATCTCATCAAGGAAATCCTGCGAATCGGCCTCTGGGTCTGTGCCTGAGAACTCTGGAGGGGCTAACCGCAAAAACTGATTGACTCTGGAACTGGCGGAATCTCCCTGTCCGCTGGAGGATGTAGGGGCAACATGAGATCTCTAGGCCTAAGCAGCCACTAACTGGGTCAACATACGGATGGCTCCTCTAAGGTCCCTATCAGGAACCCCGGGACCGGAAGCTGGAACTGCATCAGAATCAGGAATATCGGCGGGAGGGATGGTAGCACCCTCTGCCGCAGCAGGAACAGGAACACTTTGGTCTGGGATGGACGGGCCAGGTAGATTCAAGACCGGGGAGTCACTCTTACCCACGGCATCAGGTACATGATTCATAGCCTCACTTGGGGTGGCATTGGCCCCAAGGCCGAGTCTAGCTCTCTTCTTAGGTGCATTACTGAAAAATTCGGAACAGAGCACGAGTTAGACATAGATACTTCCACTTTTCGCTTCACCGCACGATATAGAATAACAAAGAAGAGGGTAATTTCCTAAATGTCCATGCAGCCCCCTACTTATAGATGTGGTCGACAACACACCGATAAGAAGGGCTCTACTAGACACGGCTTCGAGACATCCTAGGACTCTTTTAAAACCTTAGGCTCTGATACCAAGTTTGTCACGCCCCAAACCGAGGGACATGACCGGCGCCCAACCGGGTAGCCCCAGTCAAGCGGACCTGGGTGCCTTTCCTATCCCACGTGTTACCCCGTAATTTCATTGCTCATAAATCAAGGAGTTAGCCATTTACAATTAAAACACCTTTTTACAAAACATACATGGTTAATTAATGAGGCTTACCACTTACATCGCCCAACATACAAAATACATAATTACATAAGTTTGTAACCCACATTTACTGTCTACGGAGCCTCTAAAGATACAAAGGATAATACAATACATGCCAGTAACAAGGCTCCCGCTATACCTTACACAAAAACCAAAATAAGACTCCGGAATAAAAGCGGCATGAGCCACGCAGGGCCTCGAGAGGAAAGGGGCTCACCAATACAACTGACGGAAGATGAAGGGGAGCTACGGTCGGTGGACTAGAGTACCTTTTATGGATCCACCTACAATCATAACACGAATGTAGCGCCCCTGGCAAAAGGGACGTCAGTACATTTGAATTGTACTGGTATGTATGAATAAACTTTGCCCTAAGTAAACTCAAACCATACACAAGTAACAAGTAATGATGGAATCAACAATCAAATACACATGAAAGGAAACAATCAAGCCAAACAAGCTTACAATCTCTCCATTTCCCCTTTAACATTTTTCACATCAATGATTTCACAACTTTTTCTCATATTTTCATTTCAATAGTGATATCGATCACTTTCCACCCTTATTACCTCGGCCACCCTTATTACCTCGGCCACCCTTATCACCACAACCCACACCTTATTACTTCGTGTTGCGTCGCGCAACCCGATCCCACCGAACAATCACAATTCACAAACAATACCATAACAAATACAATTCACAAAGAACAACAACAATTCTCAAGGAATAACAACAACAATTCTCAAAGAGCAACAACAATAATTTACAAGAACTTCCATAGACATCAATACCATTTCCATCGCATTCCACATCTCATATGCTTTTCATGTTACAACGAGAATTTCCCCCGACAAGCCATATATATTATTACCACAACTGTTCCAATTGCATCAATTACCATTTCCTTCCATCATTTGTTTCACAATTCTTACCACATAGCACATTCACAATCACACACTTGGTTTATTGCCAATTACTTACTTCATTATATCAAGAGTCATAACCACGAACACTCGACCATACCAATCACGAGAATTTCACAGACAACCCACGTAGAGATCACATACCAAGCACTCAAACACCAAACAAGGTGATTTTACAAAGGTCGAAGTTATCCATACATACCTGGAGCCGAATTCCCTTTTAATTTTCTACTTCCAACTTCACCACAAAGCCTAGCAACGTCAATCTAGTGCACAAATTAACACATATTTCTTAGAATCAAAGTTCCCAATCATTACCCAAACACATTTAGTTTATCAACCCTCCTTTGTACAATCTTTTACTCCTACCCAATCCCTCTTACCAGATTTTAGGTTTTAAAAGACATGCATGAATACTTCAACCTCTATTATCAAGAATCAATGCATGAGACTCCCCCCCCCCCTAATTAAACCTGAAAATTAATGAAAATGGTAGGGATTTTACCTGCAAGAATGGGGATGAAGACACTCACTTTGAAATTTCCTGGCCCGGTTAGTTTTGAAGAATCAATTTGAAGAAGATGAACTCTCTCTCAAGAATCCCTCATCCCTCTCTCTTATTTTTGTTCAGAAAAGTGATTAAAATGAGGGGTTGGGGTGTTTTATTAAAAAGAGGGTCGGGTTTAAAATTTAGAAAATTAGGAGCCCGAGTCAGGTTTGCGATCGCGCTTTGCGATCACAGATACAAAATGCGGTCCGCAGAATGGACTGCAAAAAGTGTTCCAAAAACCTGATTCCACTGCTTGGGTATGCGGCGGAAATGCGGTCCGCATACATGGTTTGCGATCGCATAATGCACTGCATTTTTTACCTCAAATTTGGCTGACACATTAACTTACTTTGCGATAGAAATGTGGTCCGCATAGTAGTTATGCGGTCGCATAATGGACCGTATTTTGACCTTAATTTTAACCAAACCACTGACTCATTATGCGGAAGAAATGCGGTCCGCATACTTGATTTGCGACCGCATTCTGGACCGCAAAATAGCAAATTTCTGGAAAACTTGATTCTTTGATTTTTAAATACTTAGATCAGTACAAAAGGGTCCGAACCGCGGCGAGCTTATTTACACATTCCTAACACATATTCGGAACTCGACACTATGAGCTACTAGGTTTTGAGCTCAAATTTTTTACGGGGCCTTACACCAACGCATCTCCATCAGATAAAAAGAACCAATGGTTAGTTTATGTGAATCGTCAATGGAATAGAATTCGAAGTATCTCTCCGCTTGAAAAAACCAAGCCTCAGCATTTTTACCGTGAAAACGTCCAATCTCTACTGATGCTGGTTTATGACGTAGAGTAGGACAAGAAACCACTGAAGATGTATTTTGAAAAGAATTCTCATGAGCACGAAATCGGGGTGTCTCTGACATAACCGGACGGTGTTGTAGACCCAGATTCGTCAATTGATGTCTTGCATAACGCGTTGGTTATATCAGCGAGGTCATGAGAAAATCCAGACTGGATATTTCAGATCTCAGCCAATGGATCATCGGAGCCCTTTTTTGTCGATTCCGGCATTGCGGAAAAGTCAATGAAAGCACCAACTGTTACAACTAATATTTATCTTAACACAAACCACAAGAGACAGTAGTAGATGTTTCTTACAGCAAACTACTTAGACATTACAACTTAGTAATAGAGTAAACATAAGAAGAAGATTCAACAGAGAGGGAAGGATAGAAATAGAACAGAGGAAGAGAAACAAGGAAAATACAGAGAGGGGGAGAAGTTTCTGACAACCAATTACCCAAATACAGAAACTGCTACGCACTAAGTAACTATTTTCTCCAGTAACTGCTTTTCCTTCTTCTAAATTATTAGATCAGATTCCATTGATAATCTACCAATTTTTGACTGGGCCTTTTTGTTCTGCTTCGCCTCAAAGTGCTATTAAGCCCATCAATTTTCTCTCTAGATTCTGGCCCAATATCAGATATGACATAGTGAGTATCGATGTAGGAGTTTTGTTCTAAAAAGGAATATTTTAAGGATAAAATAGTAAAAATCTTGGTCAAACTTAAAGTGCTTATAAGCTAAAAATTCATAAGCTGGGGGTGACCATCTTATGGCTTTTGGCTTATTTTTGACTTATAAGCACTTGGCTTGTAAGCACTTTTAACTTTACCAAACGCGTAGATAAGCCAAAAAGTGCTTATAAGCTAGTTTGACTAGCTTATAAGCTTAGCCAAACACCCTCTAAGTAATTTTGGATTATGTTTATTTTCATTATGGCATATTAATAATATTTATTGTATGCGATTTTATTATTTTTATTGTTGAATATCTTAGTAAAATACCATAGCTCATCTCATATTTTATATTATTTTCTTGAAAAATACCTTATATAGTTATGTCTTATTAGGATCAAACAAATGTTTGGAGATAAATTCTATGTTTTGTGCTATGAAGACTTTATGAAGAAAAAAATCCGAAAACCGAAAAAATCGAGGAAAAACGAGATTAAAAAACCCTACTTTTATTGGTTTGACTTGGTCTTTAGATTTAATAACCTGACATAATTGGTTTGGTTTGGTAAGTGCAGAACCCGGACCAACCCGATCTATGTACACACCTAATAAGCGACTGAGTGAATAGTAGTCTATCGGGGTGCTATATATTGCCTAGTTTGACAACGATTAAGTTATCTATTTTGATGAAGACGTTAGTACATAGACGTATAGTTTGTTGGCTCCCTGTGAATGTATGATTACGCAAATCAAAAAAATATTCTATGCCAAGTCTTTTTAGATTAGTTATGCAATTCAACGTGATACCAAAGCATCTAGAGGTTTTGGCTTCAAGTCTCATGGTCACCTATTTTTAAAAAGAATTTTTCACATGTTTGATTGACAAAAAAATAATTAGGTTTGCATGCGAGAAGCCGTAATCAAGATATAATTAATTAAGTAAAAGTGTCTTAGAGGGTGTTTGGCTAAGCTTATAAGCTGGTCAAACTGGCTTATAAGCATTTTTTGGCTTATCTACGCGTTTGGTAAAATTAAAAGTGCTTATAAGTTAAGTGCTTATAAACCAAAAATAAGCCAAAAGTCATAAGTTGGTCTCCCCCAACTTATCAAATTTCAGCTTATAAGCACTTTAGGTTTGACCAAAATATTTACTATTCTATCCCTAAAATACTTCTTTTTAACACAGAACTCTTCGTATACTCAGTTCTTCAGCTGCTTATTATTAATTTCAGCACTTTTATCCAAACACGTAACTGCTTATTTTTTAAATCAGCTTCAGCACTTAAAAGTGCTTTTCAGCACTTAATGCTTATCAGCTATTCTAAATCGGCTAAGCCAAACGGGCTCTTATTTCTACTAACTTAAAGTTAAGATTTTAGATGAGATGATGACAACATTCCACATATAATATCTTTTGACTCTAAATAGTGTGGGAGAAAGATGGCTTTGTAATGAGATCAAATCAGCATAAATGGTTATGTCTCACAATAAATGTAACTCCCCTCTCCTTCCCCAGGGGCGGATCCAATGCATCAGTTACGGGTTTCCGTAAACTCAATAACTTTTATCTAGATTCTATATTTGTATTGAAAATTTTATTAAATGTACAAGAATATTTAGCTTGGAACTCAGTCCGTTAATCCCGTTAATATTGTATATTAACTTGAAATTTCCCTAGGAACCCATAAACTTAAAATTCTGGATCCACCTCTGTTCTTCCACACTCCCCCTCCCCCCTCCCCACCCCCAAAAAAAAGAAAAAGAGAAAAGAAGGTAAAAGTCTCGTATGATTGAAGTTGAATAAGAATACCAATAAATAGGAAAGGAATTTATACATTCCTATACCATATAGGAAACCTTATTGCCCTCAATGTTTAAGGTTTGATATAATTACATTTAGTATACCAAATTACCAATTCTATACCATAGTGTATTTTAAGGGTACAATTAATGCAGCGTATATCCCTCCTTAATTCAAGGTACCGTATATCCCACCCTCCTACGTTTCTCTCTCCCAAACCCTCACCCTCACCCACGTTTATGTACTGTTATTAAACATAAAAACCTATGATTATGGAAACATAGATTTGCAGCATTAGGTTTATGCAGTCATCAGCTCAGCTCCAAGTCCAACACTTCGTTTTTCCCAGGTTGTTAAAGTCATCTTCGCAAACACCAGTGTGGTTACCATCCTGGACTAGAAATCTTTAGATCTAATAGTCTAATACTATCACAAACATAAAAATCCAGAAGTAACAAAACAATCTCCATTAGACAATAGATTCTACATGTATAAGTGGGAAAGAGGGAAAGAAAATGCATTTACGGAATATTGCTAAATAGTAGGGACTGTCTAAAAAACCTCAAAGAACCATTTACGAATTAGGATTATACTTGATATATATCATGATATTAAAGTATGAGATCACATAGGAAAAGATTCAATCAAATATGAAGTCTTCCAAGTTTGACTACTCCTCAACAGCCAACAATCCCATTCAATTATAGCTTAATTGGTATTTTCGATATAATTGCGTTTTTTGCAGAAGATTTTGTAGAAGTTTTAGTCGTTTTGGATTTGTGAAAACAGAAAATAATGCATCTACAATCAGAATACAAATAATCTACAATTCATCTACAAAATATCTACAAACTGGGTATATTAAATTTTAATATCCCAATTCCCATGCGATTGTAGTCTAATTGGGATTTTCGACATAATTGCATTTTTGCAGAAGACTTGTAGAAGTTTTAGTCATTTTTGATTTGTGAAAACAGAAAACAAACCATCTACAGTTAGAATACAAATAATCTACAATTTATCTACAAAATATCTACAAACCGAGTACATCGAATTTTTATATCCCAATTCCCATTTAATTGTAGCATAATTGGGATTTTTGACATAATTGCGTTTTTTCAAAAGATTTGTAGAAGTTTTAGCCGTTTTTTATTTGTGAAAATAGAAAATAAAGCATCTACAATCAGAATACAAATAATCTACAATTTATCTACAATTTCTGCAATATGTCTTCTTCTTCTTCTTCTTCTTCTTCTTCGAGTTTCAATATGAAATTCAGTCAAAACCAAGTCTAATCTTCACCAAAACCCCTCAAAATTGAGATATAAACTCCAAATCATATTCCCGATTATTTTCAACAACACCCAATCCAAACAAATAATGATTTTTGACAACCCAAATTTGAATTCAAAGCTTTCAAGCTGTCAATGGTGGAATTGCCGCTCTCTTTTCATTTGCTTTGTATTACTGAAATTTGCGATTGAGAAATAGAGAGAGATGTAGAGAGAATGTCGACAAACTGAGCTTTTGCAGAACTGATTTCTACAATTTGATTCGAATTTGTTGACGATTTTGTCTTTTTTTGATTTGTGGCTTAAGGAAAAATATCGAAGAATAGAGTTTTTGCAGAAAAGACTCTATGTAATTTGATTTTAATTGAAGATATAGGATTTGCGTTTCAAATTTGATCTGAAGGTCGCTAAATCAATTAGAATATTTTGTTCCTGATTTGTAGCACGCCTAATTAGGAAGATTCGGCTACTAATAATTAGTATTTAATGAATGATATAATAATTATAGAAAAACTGTGAACATAGCGGGTAAATTAGAAACTATGCACATATTTGGTAATAAAGTTTCATATATGGTATAGGAAGGAAAAAATCTCTATAATGATGAAAAGCCAATAAAGTTACCATCGAACCCATAGCTCGTTATAGTTATTGGGCTCACAATCGAATAGTGATGTATACCTAATAAATTTTCCAGTACAAATATAAGGTCTAAGCAAAAGCTACTGCTATATTAACAAGAGCATAGCTGTGTAGGGCATCGACATATTTGCAGTTTTGTGCCCTCAACGAAAAGAGAAAGGGACATTTGCTGTGTGTTTTAGCAGGGTGTCTCTGTGTGTGTTTTGTGTCTTAATCAAATAAAAAAACATAAATATATAATGCAGGGATTCTGATAACGATGAGCCATATATCATTGACGGCGACTCTGATATTGCTGTTACTGTTACTACAATATCTCTATGGGCCACCTTTATTTTGAGACGACACCAAATCAAAGGGACCTTTTCTGATTTTATTTTCACTATTTCAAAAGGGGTCCTGCATCATTCTGGTGCAACATCATTGGTGTCAATTCCATCATAATATTTTTCCTAGTTTTTTCCTTCCGAATAATTGTATGGGAGTTACTATTTAGGAATTATTCTATTGGTTCATGCTACAAAAACAAATTTTCTTTCCTTTTTTGTACATGGAGTCAGGGATTCTTCAAATTTTGATCCAAAGATTCCAACATAATCGTAGGAACTTCAATTTAAATACATTTATTGCGTAAAAAGTTTTGCACTATAGGGTCACCTTTACACGTCTTAATAGGTAATCTCTCTATTTTTCTGAAATTATAAATTCTACTTTTTACTGTATGTATATTTTGAGTGTTGTTATTGTTCTTTTTTTGAAGTATCAGTGTAATTTAAACGGAAAAATAACATCGTATAGCCGCTCTCAAAATAATAACCGAAAAATATATAATATATATATACACACACATCATCAGGACGAAAAAGAGGTTGTAGTATAGATAGTCCATGTCCACTAAGAGGGGGGAAAGTACATAAATACCCATTTTTAGGCCTGTAATTTAGAGATGTGTCAATACTTATTTTGTCTTGAAATTTGAATTAAAAATCTTCATATTAAGACTCTGTGTCCTGAAAAATGAATTTGAAAACTGAAATTCAGGATATACTGGCTAATATTTAAATAGTAGCCCTCTAGAATGGCTACTTGGTGTCATTTCTACACTAAGAGTTGGTAAGCTTTTGGGCCCAGTTTTCCTCCTTTTGATCCAAATTTCCAGTTGAATGAACCCAACGAATGAATCAAAGTAATACATGAAGGGCTTATAAGCCTAGAGGAGGAATTCGAGAAACAAAACGGGTTCAGTCCAAGTCCAAACATGCCGCTGTTTTATCAGAAAAAGAAGATATTTACCAAATATAATTAATGTAAAAAGATACTTATAGCAGTATTGTTAAGGTGATACAAGTCAAGGTGGTGTAAATTCTAATTTGACTAACTTTTAGGCAGCAATAGAAATTACTGTGCTGTTCCATATCAGATTGAATTATTGTAAATGCTTCGCTAGTTATTGAATGGAGTAATTCATTTGGGCAGACTCTAAAAATAGCTAATTAATCTAAATCTGGTCAATGAAATATGTTAGTTTTGGTATCCCTACCTGCATGTGGAATCGTCTTGGTCATATAGCCTTTGGAGCTAATAATTTTCATAGCCTTCGTTTAGTATGTGGCAAAATTAATTTTTTTTTCCAGTTATTGAACTTGTTTCAGGGAGTTATAAATGCAATGTGTTAATATATGTCGCTTGGAGCAAGTATGGATGAATTGGATCCTTGTACTTATTATTGACAGAACGTAGAAAATGGAAGCAATTATGCAGATAAGGTTTTTGCTTTTGTACATGTCACATTTCTTGTGTTTACTCATTTCTCAATGTCATAGCTTGGTGACAAATAGAGGCAGACCTATGTACAGAGAAGAGGGGTTATCGGACTTTGTTAACTTCAATAAAATATTCTAGATATATATGAGCATATATGTTGAAAATAATTAATATATTTTGCCTAGAACTCTTGATATTATACTCCGATGGAGTATAAGTTAGAACAATCCGCTCATGTGCCCTATCACCTTCAAATATTGTATCCACATTTGTGACAAAGATTTCTTTCTTTCCTATTAGACTTGTAAGAACACGAGTACTGCTTTAAATGTGTATAGACTTGGAGTCAAAGGCTAAAAAGGTGGTGAGTAATTCTCTACTAATAGGTGTGATGAAGTTGCTAACTGTCATCTTGGTATTAAATTCCTCAATAAACTCTATTTGACTTAATCCTGAAGTTCATAAATTTGATTACTCTATAAATTTGTGGCAACTTTCTAACCATCTGCCTTGTGGTACTTTAGTATTAATGTTTAGTGATGTTCGGGTATAATTTCATAGTTTAGTACATGATTAACCTCATATTTTAAGTGATTTAATGCTAAACTATATTATATTTGTGCTTAATTGAGTTTATTTTATGTGTAGGTGAATTAGAGATGAAAGTAGAGAAAAAAGGATACTTAGAAGTCGAAAGCATGCGCAAGAGCAGTTGAATGAGAGAACCTGGCGACGCCAGGCTTGTAACCAAGCGTTATGCCTGGCAACCCCAGGCCTGGGGCCATGTCCACCAGGCGTTATGCCTAGCAACCCCGGGCCTGGGGCCAGGTCCACCAGGCGTTATGCCTAGCGACGCCGGGCCTGGGGCCAGATCCACCAGGCGTTATGCCTGGCGACGCCAGGCCTGGGGCAAGATCCATTCCGAGTTTTCTAAGACTTATTTCGTCTCCTGGTTTGACTAGGACTTGGCCTACACACTTAGGTCTTTTCCTACAAATATAAATAGACCTAAAAATGTCACTTTTAAGAGGAGATGGAGATTAGACAGATTTGAGACCGGGGATTCGACCTAAGGAGGCAAGAACACACTAGGAGCAAGGGGGAGAATTCTACTACGAGTTTTTCACTTCCTTCTTCCTATTTCCATTATTGGTTATGAATTCTAGTATTGTAGTTACGCATACTATTAAGAATAGCTATTTTGTTATCTAGGGCTAGAATAGCTAATTTTTTATCCAGGGTTTTGATTTTCCTGTTACGTTAACATAGATTTGCTGCACCTTTTTATCTATTTGTTCAACTACGTTATTATTGTGGTTGGTTGAAGAGCACTCAACCAATTGTTTCTATTTAGTGTGTATTACTCGGGAGAGAGTGCATATTTAAGTTGTAGTTAAACAACATCACTCCTAACGTATATGAGAGATCAATACGGAGGGTTTAAAGGTGGGATTAGGGATAATGAAACCTTGGTGCGATCCAAGTGAGCCGTAACTTAGTGCCAGCTAGCGTAGTCTGAAAGAATATGTCTAGCAAATTGTGGTAGTTACTCGGGAGAGAATTACGACACCCAGAACGCTCATGATCCTAGAGAAAACTTAGGCAAATTTATAGGAAACGTAGCGGAAAAGATTCTGACAATAGAGGAAATCATAACTCTAGACCTCCTTAATCTTGTCTCCAATCCTTATCCTTGTTAATTGATAATTTTACTGCTTTCTAGTATTTGTTAGTTAATTATAATCTTTATAATTAGGAAATTATTTGGATTTGTGTTTCTTAGCGATATTGAACAACTGTAGCTGAGTCTTAGTTCTCTGTGGGATTCGACTTCGGACTTGTAAACCGGATTATATTTGCAACGATCGCTTAGTCCTTTTTATAAGGCATAGTTGGGCGTGATCAAATTTTGGCGTCGCTGCCGAGGAACTAATGGTGTAGTTGTAGGTGTACATATTTCTAGGTTGCAAGTTTGAACATCTATTTTTGTTTTCTTGTATTTGACTTTTATTCTAATTTTTTTTGACTTGAGAAACATGGCATCTTGGAATTATGAGAGTTTTGATGTTGGTAATTCTACTTTTGATCCTTCTTATGCATATAGTGGAGGAAACCACCCATGAAAAATTATCAAAATATTCCCGAGAGCGAGTTATGTGCACCGAACTCAATCTTATGTGTGGAATGTGTGTGATATGTATGGTGGTCAAGATGGTCAATTTCATGGTTGTGCTTATATTTCTTATCTTCCCCAAACCCTTACTTTGATGGTTCTTCTTTTTCTTGTAAACTAATAGGAAGAAAGAACCCAGAGATGATGACCTAAAAGAGATCAAGGATATGCTAAAGTGCCTTGTGGAACAAAATGATATGTTAAAGTGTCTTGTGGAACAAGATAGTAAAAGACAGCTGCAGATGGAAAGGCAAGAGGAAACTATTCACAACTTGAAAGTGCAAGTGAGTCAACCGGCTGAAGTTTTTAATGCTCAACAAGCCAATATTGAAAATATCCAAGAAGAGCGTGAATTAGATAGAGAAATTGAGGTGCTAGTGGAGAAGGCCAGAGTATAACACCAACAATCAATCGAACTAGATTTTGAGGATGTCGGTGTTGTAGAAGAGATACTAGAGTCAACCAAGGACATTGATGATACATATTTAGTTGACTCTAGTGTCATTAGTGTTGAGGATTTAGACAATCCCAATGTTCATGTAGTTGAGTGCATTGGTCCACACTCCAAGTTTTTTTCCACATTGAGTTTGGATGATGATATAGAAATAGAGCCATCCGAGCCACTTCAAAAGTCAAGGAATAAGGAACTAGATGCCTACATTCTGGAATTCTTCGTGCCAGAAAGTCGGAAATACACATCTCATCTAAAGGCCAAGAAGTGCAGAATACAACATTATTTTATTGGGCTGTCAGATTTGTTCCACCACCCTAGGAGCATGATCATAGAGCATAATCAAAACTAGGGGTTCAATTCATTAGTTCAAAGTGGAGGCAGAAAGTGATTCGCGTTGTGCCACGATGTTAAATCAAGCGCTTGTTGGGAGGCAACCCAGCTTTACTGTTTTCTTTTTTAAATTGTATTATTTTTGCTGTGTTAATTTTTGATTTTCTAGGAGCATGGAAAGCAAAGCTATTGGAAGGATGCAACAGCAAAATAGATGGTTGGAACTAAGTGTGAGGTACCCGCACGAAGGATCAAGCCTCGGAGAAGTCTGAGTACCCCATGAGCTACTAGTGCTTCGGCTTTTGGCCTACCATGGAGTTTCTTTTACCCTTTTATTAGTTATGGTGTGCATTGGGGACAATGTGCAATTTTAAGTGTGGGGTGAGAAGATTGTCTGGGTGACTTTCTATGCTACTTTAGCTGTGTTAGTTTAATTGAATAACATTTTTTTTTTAAAAAAATTGGACTTTTCCCGACGATTAATCTATTAGACCATTTTCTTGAGGGATCAAAGTCTAAAAAAAAAGGACAAAAAAATTTTCTTTGTAGGTAGTGTAGTAATTCCCCCTTGGTTTTTCTTTTTGCCCCGGTTCTTTTCCAAGGGTTTTGTTTGAACCAGGTGTAGTTAGTTTTATTTTTTAGGAGTAGGAACCACTGTGCTATGAATTGATTAAAGCAATATCTCTTGACTTTGTTATGCCTTGAGAACAGTGAGTACTTTGGTTGTGATGTTTAGACTCAGTTTTTGACTCTAATATAAGTACCTTAAACCGTAGGTTTTTTAAATTTGCTTAACTGCTTTGACTAGACTGTCTTGATGAATCCAATCCTGAGTGAGTTATATGCCATGTGGGTGTGAGGTTTGTGTGTTATTTGATGTCTAGAACTTGCCCCGAGTGTTTGCAAAGCGAAATAGTAGTTTTGTTCAGTATTGGAAGTGATAGGAGTTTCTTTGTTGAGCAAGATATGTATATTTTACCCGCCTAATTGTTATGTATCATAGTTAACCCCTTTGAGCGTGTAATCATGTTTCTTTCTCAACCACATTACAAGCCTTACCCATTTGTTTGAATTAACTATATACTTGAACCTTGTCACCTCTTATGAGCACTTGATTGTGATGATTTATATAAAAGTTAAAGTGTGGGTGGTTGATTTGACTTTTGAGTGGAACTAAAAAAATAAGGAGAAAGGTGCACTGTTTTGAAAAATTAAGAGCCACTTGAATTGAAAAAGAAAGACAAGAAAATATAGTTGTATTGCTGTGGGAAAAAAAAACATTCCTTGATAAGTGGTGACTCTTAATGTAATTGTGCTCAAAGAAGGATGGAGTTAATATATATTGATGTGAAGGTGCAGTTATGGTGTGACATGAGTATGGTTTTGAATGATAAAGTATATGTATTAAAGTGCTTAGGGAGGTATAGTCACTCTTATATCCAAATGTATCCTACCCGACCGGCAGCTTACATTACATCCAATTAAAGTCCTACTTGAGCCTAGACTGAATGAACTCGATTAGTAGAATAGTACACTACGGGTAAGCCTATATGGTGCATCTTTTGTGGCATATGATTGTTATTTCTAAGAGAGAGTGAATTCTTCCTATCTTGAGTTTCTAATTGTTCTTAAATTGTATTGTGTGCGGAACTAATCTCTTTGTTGTGTGAGGACACGTGATTCATGATGGAAAGGTAATGTCATTGACCTCTATGTTAGAGTAAGTAAGTGAGTGGTGAATAGTGCACGGTATTTGCGAGTCAAATCTCAAGGAGAAGATGTTACACCCTTGTGCTCAGTCTATTTTAAAGATTCTTGGTGTGATGAGTTAGGTGAATTTCTTAAAAATGGTGTGTCTATAAGTGTAATTTGATTGCTCGAGGACGAGCAACATTTAAGTGTGGGGTATTGATGTTCGGCTATAATTCCATATTTAGTACATTTTAAGTGCTGTAATTCTAAACTATACTATATTTGTGCTTAATTGAGTTTATTTTATGTGTAGGTGAATTGGAGATGGAAGTAGAGAAAAATGGATACTTACAAGTCGAAAACGTGCGCGAGAGCAGTTGAATGAGAGAACCTGGCGTAGCAAGGCTTGTAAAAAGACGTTATGCCTGGCGACTCCAGGCCTAGGGCCAGGTCCACCAGGCGTTATGCCCACCAGGCATTATGCTTGGCGACGCCAGGCATGGGCGAGATCCATTCCGAGTTTTGAAGACTTATTTCGTCTCCTAGTTAGGCTAGGACTTGGCCTACGCGCTTAGGCATTTTCCTACACATATAAATACACCTAAAATGCCACTTTTAAGAGGAGACGGAGATTGGTCAGATTTGAGACCGGGAATTCGACCTAAGGAGGCAAGAAAGAACTAGGAGAAAGGCAGAGAATTCTTCTACGAGTTTTTCACTTCCTTCTTCCGATTTCCATTATTGGTTATGCATTAGTCACGACCCAAACTACCATGTCGTGATGGCATATATCGTGGTACTAGGAAAGCCGACTCTTTACCAAAAACAACACGATATTTCATTTTTCAAAGATAGATTTACGCTATTTGATAATAAAACTTCATAAAGAAAATCTAAATAACGGAAGTGCGGAAAGATCTATGGATGGAATAGTCAACAACCACTACAGGGTCCTGATACATCTGGATACGACACAAGATGCTGGGAGTAACGTGAGTACCCTAACTCAGTAAGTAACCAAAGTAAATAAAGGCTGAGAAGCGGTGACGAGCAATAAAACATATAAAGTTCATATCATGAAATCTCAGTAAAAGTACAACAGGCTTTTAAAATCAAAGTTTGAATCAAATCATTTCGTTTAAACTCAGTTTCATTAAAATAATTTGAAGATATTTTTTAACAGTTCTCAAACAGGGGCTTAGAACAACAGTAAGCAAAAATGATGAAATCATAGACAGCCCCTCGGGCAAAACATCACTCATGTACAACCCCTCGGGCAAACCTCCCAGTCACTCGTATACAGCCCCTCGGTCATAACTCACCATCACTCACACTCAGTAGGTACCCGCGCTCACTAGGGGTGTGCAGACTCCGGAGGGGCTCCTTCAGCCCAAGCACTATAACAAGCCCCCTCGTGGCATAAATCAATCAGGCCCTCGGCGTCACTCAATCATGAATCAGTAAAACATGTTGCAGCATGCAGCCCGATCCCATAAATATCCTCACAAATCAGGCCCTCGGCCTCACTCAGTCATAAACCTCTCAAGCCACTCGGGCTCTTAGTAAAAACAGGGTACTCAGCCCAAAACAACATTTATATGCATCAAAAGAGAGTAATAAAGACTAAGTTGTGAAAGCAATAAGTATAACATAACTGAGTATAGATTTTCAATCAAAAACAGTAAGATGATAGTAAGAAAAAGGCCCCTAAGGGTCCAAACAGCTCTGGCACAAGGCCCAAACATGGCATTCAACCTAATTTACAGAAACTCTTTCTAAAATACATAAGTATCATATAATTTCAATCAAATACGCAACTTTATGGTTTACATGGGAAAGACCAAATCACAATCCCCAACGGTGCACGCCCACACGTCCGTCACGTAGCATGTGCGTCACCTCAAAATAGTAAAACGATACAAAATCTGGGGTTTCATACCCTCAGGACCAGATTTACAATCGTTACTTACCTCAAACCGGTCAAATCTCTACTCCGCGATGCTCTTTCCCCTCGACCCGGCCTCCAATCGCTCCGAATCTATTCACAACCAGAACAATACCATCAATATGAGCTAATGGAATGAATTCCACAAGAAAAATTATCAAATTAGGCACAAATCCTAAAATCCACTCAAACACGACCCCCGAGCCCACGTCTCGGAATCCGACAAAAGTTACAAAACTAGAAAGCCCTTTCACTTACGAGTCCATACATACGAGATTTATCAAAATTCGACTCTATTTGACCCCACAAATCCTCAATCAAACTCTCCAAAATCCCAAGCCCTAACCCTTCATTTTCACCCCTAATCTTCACTAATTACATGATTAAACAACGGGAAGTCACCACATAAACGATTATTAGGGCTCAAGTAACTCACCTCACTGATAATCCCTTGAATCCCTCTTCAAAATCACCCCAAAAGCTCCAATCCCGTCTTTGAAAATGGTGGAAATGGCAAAATTCGCGAAGGGTTCAATTTATACCTTCTGCCCAGGCCTTTCCGCACCTGCGGTCAAAATAGCGCACTTGCGGTGCCGCTTCTGCGCCAAATAGTCCGCATCTGCGGATGTCACTTAAATCTCCAAAACTGCACCTGCGCCCCAGGTCTCGCACCCGCGGGCTTGCAGATGCGACAAATCCTCTGTATCTGCGGCTCCTCTCCTAGCCCTCCATTTCCGCATCTGCGGCTTCTCCACTGCACCTGCGACCTCGCACCTACGGTTCCCACTCCGCAGGTGCGGTTAACACAGCACCAGCAGCTTCAGCTGCATTTTCCAAGTTCCAAACTCTCCGTTAACCATCCAAAATCATCCTAAGGCCCCCGGGACTTCAACCAAACATACCAACAAGTCACATATCAACATATGAACTCAGTCGAACCTTCGGAACACTCATAACAACATCAAAACAACAAATTACCCTCGGATTCAAGCCTAAGAACTTCTAAACTTTCAATTTCCGCAAATGATGCCGAAACCTACTAAATCACCTCTAAATGACCTGAAATTTTGCACACACGTCACAAATGGAACCATGAACCTACTCAAATTTCCGGAATTCCATTCCGACCCCGTATCAAATTTTCCACCGCCAACCAAAATCGCCAAATTCCCAAATTTGCCAATTCAAGCCTAATTCTACCAAGGACCTCCAAATTACATTCCAGACGCGCTCCCAAGTCCAAAATCACCTAATGGAGCTAATCGAACCATAAAAATCCAAATCCAAGATCGTTTACTCATAAGTCAACATCCGGTTGACTCTTCCAACTTAAGCTTCCAATAGGAGACTAAGTGTCTCATTCCACACCGAAACCACTTCGGACCCGAACCAACCAACACAATACGATGAAATACAGCTAAGGAACACATAATGAAGTAGAAATGGGAAAAATGGGGCAATAACTCAAGAAACGACCGGCCGAGTCGTTATATCCTCCCCATCTTAAATAAATGTTTGTCCTCGAATGAGTCTAGAAACATACCTGAAACCTCAAATAGGTGTGGATATCTGCTCCGCATCTCCTGCTCGGTCTCCCAAGTAGCCTCCTTCATGGGCTGACCTCTCCACTGCACTTTCACTGAAACTATATCCTTTAATCTCAACTTTCGGACCTGCCGCTCCAAAATAGCTACTGACTCCACATCGTAAGTCAAATCACCATCTAACTGAACCGTGCTACAATCCAAGACATGAGACGGATCGCCGATATACTTCCGAAGCATAGAAACATGAAATATCGGATGCACACCCGACAAGCTAGGTGGCAAAGCAAGCTCATAAGCCACCTCCCAATCCTCCAAAGCACCTTAATAGGCCCAATGAACTAAGGGCTCAGCTTGCACTTCTTCCCAAATCTCATACCACCCTACATGGGTGAAACCTTCAGTAGAACCTTCTCCCCAACCATGTAAGACACATCATGAACCTTTCTGTCAACATAACTCTTTTGTCTTGACTGTGCTGTACGAAGCCGCTCCTGAATCACTTTCACCTTGTCCAAAGCATCCTGTACCAAGTCTGTACCAAAAGCCTAGCCTCGCCCGGCTTAAACCAACCTACTGGAGATCTACACTGTCTCCCATATAAAGCCTCATATGGAGCCATCTGAATACTCGACTGATAAGTGTTGTTATATGCAAACTCCGCAAGTGGCAGAAACTTGTCCCATGAACCCCCAAATCAACGACACAAGCACGCAACATGTCCTCCAATATCTGAATAGTGCGCTCGCACTGTCCGTCCGTCTGAGGGCAAAAAGTTATGCTCAACTCAACCTGAGTACCCAACTCTCGCTGCACGGCCCTCCAAAACTGTGATGTAAATTGAGTACCTCTATCTGAAATGATGGAAACTAGGACACCATGCATGCGAACAATCTCTCGAATATAAATCTCAGCTAACCGCTCTAAAGAATAGGTAGTACACACGGGAATGAAGTGCGCGGACTTGGTCAGCCGGTCCACAATCACCCAAATAGCATCGAACTTTCTTAAAGTCCGTGGGAGTCCAACTACGAAATCTATGGTGATCCGCTCCCACTTCCACTCTGGAATCTCTATCTGCTGAAGCAAGCTACCTGGTCTCTGATGTTCATATTTCACCCGGTGACAATTGAGACACCGAGCTACAAACCTCACTATATCTTTCTTCATTCTCCTCCTTCAATAGTGTTGTCTCAAATCCTGGTACATCTTCGCGGCACCCGGATGGATGGAATACCGCGAGCTATGGGCCTCCACTAGAATCAACTCCCGAATCCCATCTACATTGGGCATACATATCCGGCCCTGCATCCTCAATACCCCATCATCACCGATAGTCACATCTCTGGCATCATCATGCAAAACCTTGTCCTTGAGGACAAGCAAATAAGGATCACCATATTGGCGCTCTCTGATACGATCAAGCAAGGAAGACTGAGAAACCTCATAAGCTAGGATCCGATTGGGATCCGAAATATCCAACCTCACAAACCGATTGGCCAAAGCTGAACATCAACTGCAAGAGGTCTCTTCCCAACAGGAATAAATGCACGACTGCTCATACTCATCGCCTTCTTACTCAAGGCATCAGCCACCACATTGGCCTTTCCCGGATGGTACAAAATAGTAATATCATAGTCCTTTAGTAGCTCCAACCATCTCCGCTGCCTCAAATTGAAATCCTTTTGCTTGAACAAGTGCCGGAGGCTACGATGATCAGCAAACACCTCACAAGACACACCATAGAGATAATGCCTCCAAATCCTCAATGCGTGAACAAGGGCAGCCAACTCCAAATCATGAACAGGGTAGTTATTCTCATGGGGCTTCAACTGACAAGAAGCATAAGCAATCACTCTACCCTCCTGCATCTACACACACCCAATGCCGACCCGAGAAGCATCACGATATACTGTATAAGAACCTGAAGCCGATGGCAAAAAACTAACACTAGAGCTATGGTCAAGGCAGTCTTGAGCTTCTGAAAGCTCGTCTCACACTCATCCGACCACCTGAAAGGAGCACCCTTTTGGGTCAATAGATGAAAATCCCTGGACGAACCGAAGGAAATAACCCACCAAACCAAGAAAGCTACAAATCTCTGTGGCTGAGGATGCCCTGGGCCAACTCTGGACCGCCTCTATCTTCTTCGGATCAACCTGAATACCCTCACTGGACACCACGTGCCCCAAGAACGCAACTGAACCGAGCCAAAACTTATACTTGGAGAAATTAGCATAAAGCTTCTCCTCCCTTAACCGCTATAATACAACTCTCAAATGCTCAGCATGCTCCTCTTAGCTACACGACTACACCAGAATATCATCAATGAATACAATAACAAATGAGTCAAGATAAGGCCGAAACACGATGTTCATCAAATGCATGAACGTTGCTGGGGCATTGGTCATCCCAAAAGACATTACAAGGAACTCATAATGATCATATCGGGTCCTGAAAGCTATCTTAAGAATGTCCAAGTCCCTAATCTTCAACTAGTTATACCCTAAACTGAGATCAATCTTGGAAAACACTCTCGCTCCCTGAAGCTGGTCAAATAAATCATCAATACGAGGCAAAGGATACTTGTTCTTGATGTGACTTTGTTCAATTGCATGTAGTCAATGCACATTCTCATAGTGCCATCCTTCTTCTTCGCAAATAGAACAGGCGCACCCCAAGGTGACACAATAGGCCGAACACACCCCTTATCAAGGAGTTCCTGAAGCTATTCTTTCAATTCTTTTAACTTCGTCGGTGCCGTACGATACGGTGGAATATAAATGGGATGAGTGCCCAGCACTAAATCAATACTGAAGTCAATATCCCTGTCCGGTGGCATGCTCGACAGGTCTGCAAGAAACTCATCTGGAAAATCCCTCACCACCATAATTGAATCAATGGTACGAGTCTCTGCACTGGCATCCTCACAAAAGCCAAATAAGAAAGACAACCCTTACCAACCATCCAATGGGCCTTTAAAAATGAAATCACTCTACTAGGAACATAATACGTCGAACCTCGCCACTCAATCCGTGGAACCCCCGGCATAGCCATCGTCACCGTCTTAGCGTGACAGTCCAGAATAGCATGACACAGAGACAACCAATCCATGCCCAATATCACATCAAAATCAACCATACTAAGCATCAATAGGCTTGCTCGGGTCTCCAAACCCCTAATAGTCACCACACAAGACCGATATATGCGGTCCACAACAATCATGTCACCTACAAGACTAGATACATGAACAGATGAAATAAGAGACTCAACGGGCTTATCCAAATAATGAGCAAAATATGACGACACATATGGAAAAGTAGAAGTAAGATCAAATAATACAGCGACATCCCTGTGGAAAATTGAGATAATACTTGTGATCACAGCATCTGAAGCAATAGCATATGGTCTGGCTGGGAGGGCATAGAAACGGGCCTGACCACCACCTGATCAACCTCCCCCTCTAGGGCGACCCCTAGCTGACTGGGCGGGTGGTGAAGTAACTGGTGCTGAAGTCGATGGTGCTGAGGCGGAACCCTATGACGACGTGGACACTGCCTCCACATATGCCCCAACTCCCCACACTTATAACAACCCCCTGGTGGTGGTGCCGGGGATTGAAGGGAACCACTAGAACCGAGATGACTAGTAGAAGAACCTGGCATGGAGGAGCCCTGAACTGATGGAGCACAGGACAAACTCTGGGTTGGGAGGGTACTAAGTGATGAATGGACCTGATGAGAATTGTGATAACCATGGCCCGATGATGCCCCACGATGAACTGGGCGAGCTGACTGAGCATGTCTGAATGGACGACCTCTACCGTGCTGGAACTGACCCCCATGAGGAGCACCCCCAAACCTACCGGATCCACGAGGCCTTTTGTCCTCCCTCTCCACTCGCTCTTGATGGTGAATCGACTCTATGTCCCGAGCAATGTCGACAACCTCCTCAAAAGAAGCACCAGACACCCTCTCTTTGGTCATAAGAATCCGTAGCTGATATGTGAGGCCATCAACGAACCTCCTGATCCTCTCCCTATCGGTGGGAACCAACCAGATAGCATGTCGGGCTAACTCAGAGAACCTCATCTCATACTGTGTCATAGACATATCATCCTGATGCAACTGCTCAAATTGCCTGCACATCTCCTTTCGGCGGGATTGCGGTACATACTTCTCCAGAAAGAGAATGGAGAACTGCTGCTAGGTAAGGGGCGCTGCACCAACAGGCCTACGCCTCTCATAAGCCTCCCACCAAGTAAATACAGCTCCAGAGAACTGAAAGGTAGTGAACGAGACCCCACTGGTCTCCAGAATACCTGATGTACGAAGAATCCTCTAACATTTGTCCAAGAAACCCTGGGCATCCTCGCCCTATGTACTACTAAAAGTCAGAGGCTGAAGTCTACCAAACCTCTCAAATCTACATCGCTCGTCATCAGGCATGACTGGTACCACATAATCCCGAGCAGGTGCAACCGGCTGAGCTAGTAGTGCCTCCGGTGTCTGTAGTCCCTGAACAACCTACTTGGGTGTGCGGGCAGCGGGAGTCGGAATGTAGCTGCTATAGTAGAAACAGTGACCGCCTGAGCAAGACTGGTGCACATGATCAAAACCTAAGCTAAGGTCTCCTGAAGACCTGGGATAACAATAAGCATAACCGGTGCCTGGGCTGGTCCAGCTGGAGCATCCACAACTGGGACCTGTTCATGAACTTGGGCGGCTGGTGGATCTGTAGGTGCTGCCCTAGATGTTGTGCGGGCTAAACCCCTTCCCCTACCACGGCCTCGACCGTGACCTCGGCCTCTCACGACCCCAACTGGTGGTACTGGTGGCCGTCCGTCCTGACCAGTAGCACATGTCCTCACCAATTGTGAGAGAATAGAATAACAGAAGTTTAGTTACCAGAATCAACAGATTCGCACAACAAGAATTCAAGAATGTGAAGTTTTCCTAAAGGTTCTGCAGCCTCTCAAAAATAAGTACAGACGTCTCCGTACCGATCGGCAAGACTCTACTAAACTCGCTCATGACCCGTGAGACCTATGTAACCTAGGCTCTAATACCATCTTGTCACGACCCAAACTACTATGTCATGATGGCGCCTATCGTGGTACTAGGCAAGCCGACTCTTTACAAAAAACAACATGATATTTCGTTTTTCAAAGACAGATTTATGCTATTTAATAATAAAACTTGATAAAGAAAATCTAAATAACGAAAGTGCAGAATGAAAAGACCGACATCGGGGTGTCAATAGTCATGAGCATATACTATAATTTGTCCAAAATACTGAGACTAACACGGTCTGGAAATGTAACCACAAAACACTATAGGAAGATAGGAGGGAGAAGAGCAGGCTGCGATCGCCAGCAGCTACCTTGAAAACTCCGAGAAGATCTACGGCTGGACTAGTCAACAGCCGATACCGGGTCCTAATACGCCTGGATCTGACATAAGGTGCAGGGAGTAACGTGAGTATGCCAACTCAGTAAGTAACTAAAGTAATAAAGGCTGAGAAGTAGTGACGAGCAATAAAGCATATAAAGTTCAAATCATTAAATCTCAATAAAAATACAACAGGCTTTTAAAAGCAGAGTTTGAATCAAATCATTTCGTTTAACTCAGTCTCAGTAAAATCATTTGAATATATATTTCAACAGTTCTCAAACAGAGGCTAAGTACAACAGTAAGCAAAAATGATTAAATAATAAATAGCCCCTCGGGCAAAACATCACTCATGTACAGCCCCTCGGGCAAACGGCACAGTCACTCTTATACAGCCCCTCGGGCATACCTCACCATCACTCACACTCAGTAGGTACCCGTGCTCACTGGGGGTGTGCAGACTCCAGAGGGACTCCTTCAACCCAAGCGCTATAACAAGCCACCTCGTGGAATTAATCAATCAAGCCCTCAGCCTCACTCAATCATGAATCAATAAAACATGTTGCGGCGTGCAGCCCGATCCCATAAATATTCTCACAAATAGGGCCCTCGGCCTCACTCAATCATAAAGCTCTCAAGCCACTCGGGCTTTCAGTAAAAACAGGGTACTCGGCCCAAAACAGCATTTATATGCATCAAAGCAGAGTAATAAAGACTGAGTTATGAAATCAATATGTATAACATGACTGAGTATAGATTTTCAATCAAAAACAGTGAGCGGATAGTAAGAAAAAGGCCCCTAAGGGTCCAAACAGCTCTGGCACAAGGCCCAAACATGGCATTCAACCCAATTTACAGAAAGCCTTTCTAAAACACATAAGTATCATATAGTTTCAACCAAATATGCAACTTTACAGTTGTTACGGGATGGACCAAGTCATAATTTCCAACGGTGCACGCCCACACGCCCATCACCTAGCATGTGCCTGACCTCAAAATAGTAAAACAATACAAAATTCGGGGTATCATACCATCAGGACCAGTTTTACAACCGTTACTTACCTTAAACCGATCAAATCTCTATTCTGCGATGCTCTTGCTCCTCGACTCGGCCTCCAATCACTCCAAAATTATTCACAACCAGAACAATACCATCAATATGCGCTAATGGAATAAATTCCACAAGAAAAATTATCAAATTAGGCACAAATCCTGAAATCCACTCAAACCCGGGCCCCGGGCCCACGTATCGAAATCCAACAAAAGTCACAAAACTAGAAAGCCCTTTCACTTACGAGTCCATATATACGAGATTTATCAAAATTTGACTCCATTTGACACCTCAAATCCTCAATCAAACTCTCCAAATCCCAAGCCCTAACCCCTCATTTTCACCCCTAATCTACACTAATTACATGATTAAGCAACGAGAAATCACCACATAAATGAGTATTAGGGCTCAAATAACTTACCTCACTGATAATCCCTTGAATCCCTCTTCAAAATCACCCCAAAAGCTCCAATCCCGTCTTCAAAATAAGTGGAAATGGGCAAAATTCGCGAAGGGTTTAATTTTTACCTTCTGCCCAGGCCTTTCCGCACTTGTGGTCAAAACAACGCACCTGCGGTGCTGCTTCTGCGCCAAAATCTTACATCTGCGGATGTCACTTAAATCTCCAAAATCTCACCTCCGCCCAAGGTCTTGCACATGCGGTCCCGCAGATGCGACAAATCCTTCGCATCTGCGACTCCTCTCCTGGCCCTCCATTTTCGCATAGCGGAAAGGATTCTGACAATAGGGAAAATCATAACTCTAGACATCCTTAATCTTGTCTCCAATCCTTATCCTTGTTAATTGATAGTTTTACTGCTTTCTAGTAGTTGTTAGTTAATTAGATAAAAATAAACATTATAATATTTATAATTAGGAAATTATTTGGACTTGTGTTTCTTAGCGATATTGAACAACTGTAGCTGAACCTTAGTTCTCTATGGGATTCGACTCCAACTTGTAAACTGGATTTATTTGCAACTATCGCATAGTCCTTTTTATAAGGCATAGTTGGGCGTAATCCAATTTTGGCGCCGTTGCCAGGGAACTAACGGTGTAGCTGTAGGTGTACATATTTCTAGGTTGCAAGTTTGAACTTTTATTTTTGTTTTCTTGTATTTGATTATTTTTTTTGATGTTTAGTTTGACTTGAGAGACATGGCATCTTGGAAATATGAGAGTTATGATGTTGGTAAATCTACTTTTGATCCCCCTTATTCATATAGTGAAGGAAACCACCTATGGCAAAATTATCAAAAGATTCCCGAGAGTGAGTTATATGCACCAACTCAATCTTATGTGTGGAATGTGTGTGATATGTGTGGTGGTCAAGATGGCCACTTTCATGGTTGTGCTTATATTTCTTATCTTCCGCCAAACCCTTACTTTGATGGTTCTTCTTTTTCTTATGAAATTAATAGGAACAAAGAACCCAGGGATGATGACCTGAAAGAGATCAAGGATATGCTAAAGTGCCTTGTGGAACAAAATGATATGTTAAAGTGCCTTGTGGAACAAGATAGTAAAAGACAGCTGCAGATAGAAAGGCAAGAGGAAACTATTCACAACTTGAAAGTTCAAGTAAGTCAAACTGGTTGAAGTTTTTGATGCTAACCAGGCTAATATTGTGAATAATATCTAAGAAGGGCGTGAATTAGATACAGAAATTGAGGTGCTAGTGGAGAAGGCCAGAGTAGAACACCAATAATCAATCGAACTAGATTTTGAGGATGTCGATGTTGTAGAAGAGATACTAGAGTCAACCAAGGACATTGATGATACATATTTGGTTGACTCAAGTATCATTAGTGTTGAGGATGTAGACAGTCCTAATGTTCATGTAGTTGAGCACATTGGTCCACACTCCAAGCATTTTTCCACATTGTGTTTGGATGATGATACAGAAATAGAGCCATCCGAGTGAGGAGTCAAGGAATAAGGAACTAGATGCCTACATTCTGGAATTCTTCATGCCACAAAGTCGGGAATAAACATCTGATCTAAAGGCCAAGAAGTGCAGAATACTGCATTGTTTTATTGGGCCAGTCAGATTCGTTCCACCACCCTAGGAGCATAATCATAGAGCAAAATCAAAACTTGGGGTCCAATTCATAAGTTCAAAGTGGAGGCAGAAAGTGATATGCGTCGTGCCACGACGTTAAATCAAGCGCTTGTTGTTGTGTTAATTTTGGATTTTTTAGGAGCATGGAAAGCAAAGCTATTGGAAGGATGCAACAACAAACCAGATGGTTGGAACTAAGTGTGAGGTACCCACACGAAGGACCAAGCTTGGGAGAAGTCTAAGTACCCCATGAGCTTCTAGTGCTTCGGCCTTTGGCCTACCAGGGAGTTTCTTTTACCCTTTTATTAGTTATGGTGTGCATTGGGGACAATGCACAATTTTAAGTGTGGGGTGAGGAGATTGTCTGCTTGACTTTCTATGCTACTTTAGCTGTGTTAGTTTAACTGAATAACTTTTTTTTTAAAAAGATTGGACTTTTCCCGATGATGGATCTATTAGACAATTAGGGATCTAAGTCTAAAGAAAGGACAAAAAGGTTTTCTTTGTAGGTAGTGTAGTAATTCCCCCTTGGTTTTCTTTGTGCCGCGGTTCTTTTCCAAGGGTATTGTTTGAACCGGATGTAGTTAGTTTTATTTTTCTAGGAGTAGGAACCATTGTGCTATGAATTGAATTGAAGCAATATCTCCTGACTTTGTTATGCCTTGAGAATAGTGAGTACTTTGGTTGTGACGCTTAGGCTCGGTTTTTTACTCTAATATAAGTACCTTAAACCGTATATTTTTTACATTTGTTTAACTGCTTTGACTAGAGTGTCTTGAGGAATCCAATCCTGAGTTAGTTATGTGCCATGTGGGTGTGAGGTTTGTGTGTTATTCTGTGCATGAATTTGATGTCTAGAACTTGCCCCGTATATTTGCAAAGCGAAATAGTAGTTTTGTTCAGTCTTGGAAGTGATATAGGCGTTTCTTTGTTGAGCCAGATATTTATATTTTACCCGCCTAATTGTTTGTATCGTAGTTAACCCCTTTGAGCCTGTAATCCTGTTTCTTTGGCAACCACATTACAAGCCTTACCTATTTTTTTGAATTAACTATGTACTTGAACCTTGTCACCTCTCATGAGCACTTGAATTGTGATGATTTATGTAAAAGAAAATGTGTGGGGTGGTTGGTTTGGCTTTTGAATGGAACTAATAAAATAACGAGAAAGGTGCACTGTTTTAAAAGAGTAAGAGCCACTTGAATTGAAAAATAAAGAAAAGAAAAAACAGTTGTATTGCTGTGGGAAAAAAATATTTTTTGATAAGTGGTGACTCTTAATGTAATTGTGCTTAAAGAAGTATGGAGTTAATATATATTGATGTGAAGGTGCAGTTATGGTTTGACATGAGTATGGTTTTGAATGTTAAAGTATATGTATTAAATTGCTTAGGGAGGTGTAGTCACTCTTATATCCAAATGTATCCTACCTGACCCACAGCCTACATTACAACCAATTAAAGTCCTACTTGATCCTAGACTGAATGAACTCGATTAGTAGAGTAGTACACTACGGGCAAGTCTATGGTGCATCTTTCGTGGAATATGAATGTTATTTCTGAGAGTGAGAGAATTCTTTCTATCTTGAGTTTCTAATTGTTCTTAAATTGTATTGTGTGTGGAACTAATCTCTTTTGTTGTGTGAGGGCACGTGATTCATGATGGAAAGGTAATGTATTGACCTCTATGTTAGAGTAAGTGAGTCAGTGGTAAATAGTGCATGGTACTTGCGAGTCAAATCTTGAGGTGAAGATGTTACACCCTTGTGCTCAGTCTATTTTAAAGATTCTTGGTGTGATGAGTTAGGAGAATTGGTTCAAAATGTCGTGTTTGTAAGTGTAATTTGATTGCTCGAGTACGAGCAACGTTTAAGTGTGGGGTATTGATGTTCGGCTATAATTCCAAATTTTAGTACATTATTTACCTCACATTTTAAGTGTTTTAATGCTAAACTATACTATATTTGTGCTTAATTGAGTTTATTTTATGTGCAGGTGAATTGGAGATGGAGGTAGAGAAAAAAGGATACATACAAGTCGAAAGCGTGCGCGGGAGTAGTTGAATGAGAGAACCTGGCGACGCCAGGCTTGTAACCAGGCGTTATGCCTAGCGACGCCAGGCCTGGGGCCAGGTCCACCAGGCTTTATGCCTGGCGACGCCAAGCCTGGGGCGAGATCCATTCCGAGTTTTGATGACTTATTTGGTCTCCTGGTTTGACTAGGACTTGGCCTATATGCTTAGGGCTTTTCCTACACATTAAATAGACCTAAAAATGCCTTTTTAAGAGGAGATGGAGATTGGACCGATTTGAGACCGGGGATTCGACCTAAGGAGGCAAGAACACACTAGAAGCAAGGGGGAGAATTCTTCTACGAATTTTTCACTTCCTTCTTCCTATTTCTAATATTGGTTATGAATTCTAGTATTGTAGTTATGCATACTATTATGAATAGCTTATTTGTTATCTAGGGTTTTGATGGAACCTATTGGGGTATGATTTTTCTATTACATTAAAATAGATTTGCTGCAGCATTTTCTCTATTTGCTCAACTATGTTATTATTGTGGTTGGTTGAAGAGCTCTCAATCAATTGTGCCTATTTAGCGTGTATTACTCGGCAGAGAGTGCATACTAGGTAGTTGTTGAACAACATCACTCCTAACATATATGAGGGACCAATACGGAGGGTTTAAAGGTGGTATTAGGGATAACGAAACCTTGGTGTGATCCGAGTGAGCCGTAACTTAGTGCCAGCTAGTATAGTTCAGAAAAATATGTCTAATAAATTGTGGTAGTTACTCGAGAGAGAATTACGACACTCAGTGCACTCATGATCGGTAGAGAAAACTTAGGCAAATTTATTGGAAATCATAACTCTAGACCTCCTTAATCTTGTCTCCAATCCTTATCCTTATTAATTGATAGTTTTACTGCTTTCTAGTATTTGTTAGTTAATTAGATAAAACTAAACATTATATCTTTATAATTAGGAAATTATTTGGACTTGTGTTTCTTAGCGATATTGAACAACTGTAGCTGAGCCTTAGTTCTCTATGGGATTCGACTCCGGACTTATAAACCGGATTATATTTACAACGACCGCTTAATCCTTTTTATAAGACATAATTGAGCTTGATCATTCAGCTTTTCCAATTATCAAAATGCTAGTGTACTAGTCCATCAACAAAGTACTGAACAATAAATTTTCTACCAATTTGTGGGAAACCAATACTGTTTGAGAATCGTCAAAATTTGCTTTTGTGTAGTTTACGTTAGGAGTTGATTGAACAAATTAAGTAAAAGAAAACTTGCAAACGAAAAAATAAGTTCCAGTTGGTTAGCTATCTAGAAAAATAAAGATAATATATTTTTTTGGTTTCCTACTCGGTTTTCGGTATTCGTATTGGAGCCCGACTATATCCGAATTTGCGTTGCTTAGGGCCTTATTCGGGGGGGGGGGGGGGAGCGGGGAGGGGGGGGGAAGCACTCCTTACGAAGGATTTTTTCATACCCAGATCTTGAAACTGAGATCTCTGGTTAAGGGACTGTTAGTCTCATCCACTGCACTAATCCTTTAGTGGTAAAGATGATATATCGGTATGTTGTGACATGGAAGACGTGATTGGAAATGAAGTATGAACTAGCATGGGGATCTTATCTTGTTCTACAATCACTACAAAAAACTGGGGTAATTGCAGCTGTCATATTTGCTTATAGCGGCGGTTAAGAACCGCCGTAATTGTCATTAGTGGCGGCCCACGTACCCGCCTTAATCGATTCCGCCAAAAGGTGTAATACGGTGGTTTTCGTCAAATCGCCGCAATATGCATATTTAAGTACAGCTGTTTACTTTGCTTATTGTGGCGGTTTGAACCGCCGTAATTGCCGTCCCTTTCAATTCATAGCCATTTTATACTGTCATAATTAAAATATTTTTAACGTTGATTTTTTAATACCACATTTAGATCCTTTATCCTTTCTACTGCACAAAATTCATCATATATGTTATCAAGCACCCATCATAATAATTAACTTAAATTATAGTAGAGAATTAGATAAGCAAAATATTCATCATATTAAAACATACCCAAAATCCACATCATCCAAGATTCAAGTTTAAGTTGCAGAAAGTTAAGAAGTTATTCAACAGTTACAACACAAAAAAAACATAGTCCATCCTAACAATGATTACTAATTGTTGTTTGCTTCGTTTTCATAGTTACTTCCGTTAAAGGATCTTCTTGGCCCACTTGGTGACGGAACGTCATCTCCTAGATTGGGTGCCTGCATAAAAAAAAAACTAATTAGTAGTGCCAAACAGTTTTACTTTAAAACATTATAATCACTGCTTTCATTCCAACAGCCTTTTACTGAGATTGTTCCAAACCATAGTTACTTTTCCTTTTCTTAAAACTCTTTCAGATGTCATCACGCTTACTACATATAGTAGTTAGTAATTAACTGATTCTTTACAGAAAAACTAAACCCCAAATAGAGAGAAAAAGTTAAAAAGAAAAAAGAACAGCAAAGGGATTCCTATATAGATTACTGCATGCAACCCAAAATTAGCAGTAATTCAAAGCATATAGTAAGTGCATGCAGGGGCGGATTTAGGGGGACACGAACACCCTTCGCCGAAAAATTACACTGTGTATATAAGGCAAAATCTATGTTTTACCTCTATATATTAAGTTTTGAACACCCTTAACACAATCCAAAAGTGTAATTTAGTGGTCAAGGGTGTTCAAAATCTACATAAGGTCATGGGTTCAATTCCCACTAGCTACAACAAAAAACTTTTGAACCCCCTTCGTGGAGATCCTGGCTCCGCCACTGAGTGCATGTAGGCACAGGAGCATCTTATGTCACTATCTATCTACCTTTCACTCTCATCTCTTAAATTCTTTCTATCAATAGGTAAAAAGTTTTGCTTTTGTTCTCTTTTTCTTTTTTTGGCTTAATCTGGTTCTTTTTGTTTTTGCAGACATGGGTTTTGAAAGATATATGTTTAGGACAACATATGTCAACAAAATAAAGAGAAGACTTACCTGTGAAGGAGTCGGAAATAAGTGAGAAAATTACTCGGGATATTTCTTATTTTCATTTGAAATAAGCTTGTTAGCGCATTTAATTGTGATCTCATATTTGCCATCTCTTGCATCCATTGTGGAGGTGGAGCACTAGTGCTAGCTGCGCCAATATAAGAACAACCACCTCATCTTGATGTTTGCTTGAATACTACAGTTGGAACTGCACCCATGCCTAAGCCCTGAACACGGCCAGGGTGCTCGGGACCGAAGACTACACCAAGCGCGTTATTCAGTGAAATTTCTGCCAGAGTTTCTGGTCTATGTCTTCGAATTTCTTCAATTCTTTCCTACACGAGAGACAAAATATAATTTTGAACTACAACAGATTATGTACTACAATGAATTAAAGAATTTTTAACTAAATGAAGATAAAAAGAAGTTATTGGCCTTATATTATAAACCAGAAAGAAGAATTAGCTAAAGATGCCCAAATATCACAAGTACTATTTTGGTTTCCCATCTTACAGCAAACATGTGCTTTCCCTAGTAGCTAGATCATTAACTTAAACAGCATAAAAATTTTTTATGTGTATAATTCTGGGATAAATCGGTAAAAAATTGCTGCAGCTCTGGAATTAATTAGTCATATGCTCTGTTTGTTCGAAACAATGTTAGCCAGTGTCCATAAGAAAGTCCATGGAGGCAAATCCCCATTAAAGTTCTTTGAGAGAATTAGACAGAATATGTGACTTTAAGCTAGAAGAAACAAATTACTGATGGAGGCAAATCCACATAAGAGATCAATCATTTCAAGGGCAAACTATCACTGGTATTCAGAACTTAACTCGGGTACTTCATCTTCATCACCGGCAAGAACATTATGGCATTTTCCCACTAGTAGGAAAGTAAAAGAAGAAAGCAGAAAATAGTGATCAGACACACTTATCCTTATCTCCCTAGCTTAATCATTCACATAACTCCCATCTTTCCTCTTATGAGTTTCAGTCCACACTTTGCCGCAATCAACTTATTTTTCCCTGTTTCTTCTGAAAGTTTTAAAAAGTAAAATTAAAGCGACAGTAAGTACGTCGTATTAAACTACCATAAAATCCCTTCCTCTAGCCAAACTCATAGCACCACCAGTATGGGGAAATATTTGTTGTCCTCGAATCCGTTGATTTCTCAAGCAAAGCGCCAACGAGTCAAAGTAGGAGAATTTTTGTTACATATAAAAAGCGACAAGGGGCCCAGTTGCATTAAGAAAACAAAATAAAAGAAGCCACATCAGTGGCAGAGAAGAAGCAGCGAAACAAAACAGGGAAAAGAAAATAGAAGCAACAGCAGCAGCAGAGACAAGAAGAAGAACCTTTGTTTCCTCTTTTGAACTAGTTAACATACAATGCCCGTTGGTCCATGGGAATTCCTTCTAGAGCGTACTTGATGATATCTTCTTTAGTAATGGATCCTCAGCCTCATGCCATAGCTTAAGCCTGAATTTCTTCCACTTTTTGTTAAGCGAATCGTTAATCCATCCTTTTACCTTTTGCGAATCACTCATAAAGAAAAATCGAGACTTCATAAAATAATATATGTTAGTTTACTACTGACAGAACTATAACATACAAACTAAGCAAAAGAATTAAAAGGTATTACCATTACGAAATCATTAAAAGCACGGTTCACAAAAGGTTTAGGCATGGATGCCCAACTCTCGAAGCCAATAGAAAAGTATCGAGGATTTGTAGCAAACTACCCTAAAAATCCTGCAAGAAGGCCGGCTAATTTTCCAATAGGTTGAGCAAACTCATCACATTCTACAATTATACGCGATCCATTCTCCAAGTTATGGACATCCTGAACCTTCAACCTAATAGATTTTATTACTTGACGTTCATCTGCAACAAAGAACATATAAAAATATTAATCGAGGAAAAACAAAATCATGGGAATCGGTTGCAATCACGAGGGACAGGGCATCACGTTATTGAAAAAAAAGGTGACTTAATTTGAAAAGGAATCTGTATTGGAAATTATTACGTATGAATTGGATGTCATGTGAACCATCAGAATGAAAACAGATGACAAATTGAAAATGGAAACATGACATGGAAACAATATGTGCTACTACCAGCAGTAGATTGAGTTCAACCATCATCGGTTCTTGATATCCTCTGTCTACATTAATCCAAATCTTTAAGCAGTGACAAAAACTAGAAAAAAAATTGAGCAATTGCTGTTAAGAAAAAAAGACAAGGAGACATAAGTTAACAAGATATGAATAAGGATGCATTTGTATTAAAAATTTCTGATTGATATAAATGTCAAGAACTAATAAACATTAAAAGAAACATATGTACCTATAACATCGACAACCCAATCACGAGGCTCTGAGTCATCTGTAACTCGTCCACGTGTAGTTGATTGTGAAGAGACTTCATCAGATGATGAAGATGAAATGATATTCTGTGAAGGGACTCTATTAGTTGATGAAGCTGGAATGTCATTTTGTGACGAGACTTTATTAGTTGATGAAGCTGGAATGTCATTCTGTGACGAGACTCTATTAGTTGATGCAGCTGGAATGCCATTCTGTGACGAGACTCTATTAGTTGATGCAACTGGAATGATGGGTTGTGTATGACGTAAAGAGTATCGATTAGAAGATGAATATGATGCTTGAGCCTGAGACTAAGCATGTGATGACTGCTCTGGAGCAAGTGAAGAGCTCCCTTTGATTGATTTGAATAGATTTTTCACCCGATTTTGCTTTGGCATCTCTACATATATACATGGTTGAACAAAGTGACAACCAAGTTCATATGCAAACATAGCAAATCAGTAATATGAAATTTCAAAAACAACAAAGAATTTTAACAGAGAACATCTAAGCAGAAACAATAGTAGCAGTGCAAGTTTATCAACCAATAAGACTTGGCAAAGGGGGTGTAGTTTTCTATTTAGATTGAGATTCACATAGTGGAATTACAAGATGAAATTTTTGTAGAGAAAAAGGTACAGTCTTTGGAATTAAATTCAGGAACTCTTTTGTTCCTTTTATCTTTTTATGTGGCTTGAGCATCATCTTTCTGCAACAAAAGACTAATATCAAAATGGAAACTGAAACATAAAAATATTGGGCTAATCCTCAACATTATTCAACAGTTTGTATCCAGATAAGGAACTCCATTTAAAAGAAACCAAGCTGAAGAAAATATTCGGAGCCAGCCACCAAATTCATAACCAAAAACTAAGCAATAACCAGAACAACAGAGAAAACAAGAACAATATTAAGACAAAGAAACCAAAACAAAATTTACCTGTCTAGTAGAACTGCAATCTTTAGTAAGTACAAAATCAGCTGCAAGCAGATTAAACAATGTCCGTGAGATGAAGAAACTTTCAAAACTAACTAAAAGTTTTAGTCTTTTGTGCCAAAAATCAACCTTTATGAAAAAAAGATCAAAGTTTCAAGACTTTAGCAATAAAATTTAAAGAAGATGCCAAGAGAATTGAAACTAAGGAATTCAAGAAAAAGGAATGAGAACACTTACGCCCCTTGATTTTTATACTTGCAAAGAAGCTTCCTAAAATCCAAAATATTCGACCCTTTTACTTTTTCTTGTTCCACTTATTTCTCATGATATACTGAAGATTGAAGTCAAAACCATCAGTATATTGAAGATTGAAGTGAAAACCATTACACAATAATAGCAAATAGATGTAACAATATTAACAAGTGCTGATACACAATAGTTGACCAATAAATGTAACAACAGATACAACTCTACCAATTCATAATAGCAGAACAAGTCAATAATTTATAATGCCAAAGCAAAAAAACAAGGAATAAAACACAAAGAAGCGGGTATGTCTACTGAATACTGATTATGACTTCAGAAAGGAATAAAGCAATAAGACTACAAGATCATGACTTCAGAAAGGAATTAGCCATTTGGCTTCAACAACAATCAGCAACACCAATACCAATACTGAGGCATGTACTACAAAACCGGTGACACTAAGCCATGGCCAAAAATTACATATAACAAGACACATTTACTTTGTAAGGAACATTGTTGATCAACTATAAGCATAGATACAGTTTGGTTTCTTAGACTAAAAATGGGTTGGCAGTGGCTCTTCAAATATGTTCATCTTTCCCAATCTCATTTTCAAATACTTCATCAATTTCATCCTCCCAACTCAAAATTAGATCATTCACATCATCAAAGAATTGATCAAAGTCTTGCACTGGAAATGGCTCATTCTCAGGAAAGTAGCACAAAATCTTTGCGGGCTGCTTCTTTTTATTGTCCTTCCACCTAGATGTCTTGCACTTTTTGCATTCTTGTAAGCTTTTATCTTCTCCAAAATATAATATACAATCATTTTGGCAAGCATGGAACTTGGTATAACTAAGACCAAGTTTGTTGATGCTTTTTTTTTTTGCCTCATAAAAAGAAACAGGATTCTTGGCATCTTCAAAGGCATCTTTTAACAATTCTAAAATCATACTCATCGCTTTGACACTCATTCGGCACAAACACTTGATATGATACAATTTGACTAGAAAGGATAATTTGGAATACTTCGCGCACCCTTCATATAACGGTTGATTGCCATCTTCTACCAGTTGATAGAACTGTGCATATTCTCCACTATGACCTTCATTAAATATTTCTTCACTATTCACAGGCTCACAAGACACACCAGGCTCATTGACATTATTCCCTATGAACTCAAATGCATCGTTAATCATTTATCATTGGATCTTGGGGCTGCAGACTTTCTTCTATGACATGTGTGCTCTGAAACATTTGTGGTATAGTTTCATTTGATTCTTCACCATGCAAATACCAAACTTTATAAATTTTTTGGAAAAGGCTTACAAGTCAGGTGTTCTTCAACTACAATTCTTCTTCGCCGTAAAACCATATTTCGTACATGGACACTTAATTACACACCCATCAATAGACCCATACTCAAAAGCAAAATCTAGAAATTTTCTAAGCCCATCCGCATATTCAAGTATATTTCGTGGTTTGCTAATCCAAGATTTATCAATTGGCATGGCTAGAAAAGAAGATATAAGATAACATCGCAATAACAAAATAAAAAAGCTAGTTCATAGCCACTATATGGAAATCAAAAGAATAGTAATCGCTTAATCAAGGAGCCATAATTCAAATTCACAATAATAAAATAAAAAAGCTAGATGTCCTTGATAACAATACCTTAACAAAATTTGTTCAAATTAATCAAGGAGCCATCTAAAAACTAAGTCTTGACTTCTATTGGAGAAATGCGTTAACAACTTCATTTGGAATCTTTTAAAGAGTATCAGCAGAGATACTGTCGCGCCCCCTTTTTTCCTCTTTGCATCGAAAAATCGGGTTAGTGACATTTGGTTGGGACAACTCTTTCCTTTTGGGAAAGGGGTTTGCAATTGAAGAGTCGTCACCTAGTGGTTTAAGGTGCATTAGGACACCTATAAGGTTCAATTCTAAGTTTGTTGGATAACCAGAGATAGGGTAAGGGCTTGAAATTATCCTAAGGGGAAGGTGTTAGGCGCCCCTCAGGATCCACTAGTGTGGTTCCCGGCCAGATAGTTTCTTTGTGAATTTGTGCAATTAACAAGTAAACAAACAAGGCTCAAATAAGAGGGGATTTTAAATACACGATTGTTTGTAAGTGATAAAATAAAATAAAGTTTTGAAAGAGTTATAACATGCTAATGAATATAAAAAGAGGGTCCTAGGTTTATTTGTAATATGGATCACATCAATGCAATGCCCGATAATCACTTCTCAAAAGAGGGTCTACACGTGGTATTAGCGCACCGGTCATCATATCCATATCTACCCTTCCCACCCCGTTAAGGTATTAAAGCGCGGATTGGTCTCGACCTCAATTGTATGCTATTACCCGTCCCATTCCTATCAGTCCCGGAGGGATTTAGGACTACTATTCCTATAAGCGGAAGGATTTTAGGCTGACTTTTGGGTTTTAAAGGTAAAAAGACTAAGGCGACATTCAAAACACATAGGACTGCATATTAGGGGAAACATGTAAACAACTAAAGGCTCATATATACCTCCTCAAGTAAAGCACATAAATAGCATGACTTAAAACACATTTAGGGCTAGAATTCAAAGTACTAAAATAGGGGAATTTCAGTTGTTGAAGCAGACCCATTTATTATATAACTCAGATAAGAAATCTGAATCAGGCCTGCCTGCTGGTTGCAGCAGTTGCTAATTAAACAAAGGCGGATTCAATTTTATCGTTATTACCTAAGGCTTGCCTAAGTGTGTATTGATGATACCCTATAAGCATGATACCTATTACTGATTCAAAAAAGGGCAAAGCAGTGATAATTTAAAATGAGTAATTTAGATTCTATAGGCATGCTTTCTAAACCGCATTAATGAAAGGCGTAAGTTATTTAAACTAATTCAACATAGTACGAGTCAAACTGATTTTAACTAAACTAGTTTCAGATCCTATAGGCATGGTATCTCATTGAGTAGGCGGGATTTAAATGATCATAGCGAAATTCCTATAGGCATGACTTCTATAAAAAATACTAATTTTAATCCTGTAGACATGACATCTAGTTTAGAAACTAATTTTTAACTTGTGGGCATGATGTCTAATTATAGCCATTAGACCCTATAGGCATGATTTCTAAGTGTGGAAGTAAATATGCAGAACTTTACTAATAAGATCCCATAGGCAGGATATCTACCCTTAAAACATGCACAATTACCCCATCCCTTTGCACTAACCAACCCCAATATTCGTTACAACTTATTACAGACCAAAATACTGAATTACATTAGAAAAGTGTGAAATAAGAAGTTACAACCATAAGAAGCCTGATTCTGACTTCCTCTCTGAGTTATGGGGCAAACCACCTCAAATGCCACTTGTTTCAAAGACTTTCTCAGACCTAGGTGTGTCAAAGTTCCCTAAGGGTCTCAAGGGACCCCGGGCAGTGCTTACCCAGGTTTGCATAACTAGATAGAGATGAGTGCAGTGTGAAGGGCCAGCCCTTGTGTGTCCAAGTTCAGAGGGAGCTCATGGGTCCCAAGGCAAGGCTCACACAAGAGGGGCAGAACCTAAGTTCTAAGAGTATAATGGAAGTGCATAAATAGAGATTTTATTTAAAACTGGGTTGAGAATAGTAAGGGGTAAGGGTGATTTGAAAACACTAGTAGTAAAACTTAAATTACACAGAATCAGTAATTGCACAAAAAGGGTGAGGTTTGGGACATGCACAGCAATAGATGATGCTGGCATGCCCACAAACCAGCCAGAGAACACAAGCACATAGGAGGGTATGGGGTTTGGGATTCATAAGTCAACAAATCACATAATCAAGTGATTGACAGAGTACATACATAAGGGAACACATTAATTTAGAAAGGGGAGGGAGCAGATTACAGCATGCTTAGTAATGAAACTTGATTGCATACACATAAGCAGAAACAGGCAAGAGTGAAGGAAACAGTTAAAAAAACATGTTGTTGTTGATGCTTGAAGATTAACTAGGACATACCAGTAAGAAGCAAAGTGCAGAAAGAAAAGTAAGCAAATTTCCACAGCCTAGCCTTGGCTTTCAGCCGGCTAGACAAAGCAGTAACACAAGTAGTAACAGAGAAAAGAGAGAGAGTTTTGAGTGAAGTGTGTGTTCTGAACTCAGATGGTTCGTTCGTGTCTTTGAAAGAAGAGGGGTGCAGGGTATTTATAGTTTTTTGAAAACGAGTGAAGGAGAGGTAATAAGTAAAGTCTTGATACAAACATGGAAACACTCACAAGTCGGAATCAATTACCCAAGTGATTCCCCTTTAATTAAGGGATCACTGTCTAACGAGTAGTAGCAGGTCTAATTAAGGAAAGAAAATCAGTTTGAAAGCAGACTGATTATTGCCATATAAGGGGTAGTAAAAGGATGCGTTGAACAATCGAGTCTAAGTAAAAAAAATGTGCTTATTTTGGGAAAGAAATCAGCAAGGTAAAACATCACAATAAAGGGAAAAGAATCAATTAATTTTAAACAGGCGAGTGATATTAGCGTTCATAAAAGGAAAGTTTTTGAAATCAGTCACAAGATTAAGATCAATCAAGGAAGAATATGCTTCTGCACTTCAGTATATAAACAGAGTGAACAGAAACATCAGACATGCGAGGACAAGCACATTGGCAAAAGAAACAACATACAATAGTAGCAGAAATAAGCATAGGATTTAGTAGTGAACAAAGTTAGGTATTCAGGGATCACACGTATAGCCAGAGTGAAGAAGAGAGTCAAAACAAGTAAAGGTCTCACAGTAACAGGTGAGGAAACCCTTTTGAGAAATTAGGGTTTCTGCCATAGTCTAGTTGAAAGATAGTAAAAATCAGATAAGTCACATAAAGAAAAGAGAGTCTGAAACAAGAACTTTCAATCGAGTCAAGTATACATTCAAGCAAACAATTTCAGACCCAAAGACCTAGGGTTATCAACAATAATCGAGTTTAAAAGATGGTAAAACAAATAAGTCAAACAAGAACTTAATCAAACCAGTACACATCTAACAAACAGCTTCAGAACTCGAATGAGACCTAAAAAGGAATTAAGGTTTTCAACACGTTGACTCGGATAGAAGAACAACATGAGAAAAACATAGCAGAATCACAAACAACATTAAAAATCGTAGAAGAGATCTTTTGAAAAACTTAAAGGAAAACCTTAATGAAAAGTTGTTTAGAAAGAAAAGTTGAAGAACTTTCGAGAAAAACACTTGACATTCACAGCAAGTACAGATCTAAAGTAGATCTGAAGGAAAATCAAAGGATCTTAAAGATTAGGGTTTTGAAAAACCCAGAGAAGGTGAGAAAGGCCTTGAAAGTTACCGATCTAACTAGGAGAGTCATGGATCTGACTCGAACGACCATGGCTGGCCGGAGAAAGGTCAGGGATGACTGGAGAAAAGCCATGAACAGCAGTCGAGCAAGGACTGGACCAGATTCCTCCAGGACTGGCCATGAAACCACAGAAACAAACACCCAAGAGTCATGGGAGGCCACCACACATCTCCAATGGCCATGGGAGGCCATGGATTAGGCATGGATTAGGGTGTAGTTTGATGGTGGCGGCTAGGGTTCGTGTTAGGTTTCAGAGAGAGTTGAGAGAGAAGAGGGATTCAAAGGCAGCGGTTGGTGAGAAATGAAGTAGGGTAAAGGGTCGTTTGGGATTAAAAAGGAAAGGGCGCATAGGAGCCGTTGATCTAAATGATCAACGGCTAGGATTAAAGGGGTTAGGGGTCGGGTTTAAACGAGATTGGGCCGGGGGGAAATTGGGTCTGATTTGGGGTTCAATTTAGGCTACGATTGAAATGAAATTGGGCTATCATTTAAATAGCCATTTTTCCCTTTTAAAATTATAAAAAATAGTAAATTAACTTCTGGAACAAATTAAAAGCAATAAAAAGACTTATAGCATATAATTATTAATTTAAAAATACTAGACTTAATTTTCATGAATATAAACGCAATCAAATCCTAAAAGAGGTCAATATTGTAATTTAGCTTTAAAAATACTAAATAAATTTACAAAAATTATCTTAGCTATATTTCAGCATAAATGTGAAAGTCCAATAAATGATTACCAAAAATAATAACTTTGGAAATCATTATTGGGTTTTTTATGGATAAAAATGGGGAAATAAATTGATTTAAAAAACTTTAAAAATTAAGAAAAAATAATAAAACATTTGGACATACTTATATATGCATACATATGCTATTTTGAAGGTATTTAGCATATTAAAAAATATATAGGGAAAAATTGGGTATCAACAGCTGCACCTCTTTACCCGGGAAGGATGAAAGAGTTGTCGGGTAAAGATATGATGGCGAATTTTGACCGAACGAAATGGCTCGAAGAAGTTAGGCCGCGCCCTGGCTTCTGAGCTGCCTACATATCCCCGGTTTTATAGGAATCAGGCCATATGTAGTTCAGGATCCGTCGGCAGAGTATGCCGATGGAGGCTTTCCAAGAACGGACGCAATATCCAGGACGGGGCGAGTAGGCGGCTTGTGAGAATGGTTAAGGCTTGATATGGCTGCGGGAACTGGAGCGGGCTTGCTCCTGCCGGGATGGACGTTGCTCGCCGGTGTACCTGCAATTAGAAACAATACAAGCGTATATTGTGCATAAATTTAAACATGATGCAAATTTCCGTCGGACCATGAATGTTGTCTTCGGACGGTTAGGATGACGTCCTTAGACCATGACGTCCTGGGCCATGAAGCGTACAATAAAGGATTCGCAGGCCATGAAATGATGTTCTCGGGCCACGAGGATGGTGCCTCGAACCATGATGCTTTTGAATAATTTGGCGATCTTTCAGCCCATGTGATGCAGTATGTGGCGATCTTTCAGCCTATGAATGGNAGGAAACCTTTCGAGAAGTTAGGGTTTCAACCATAGTCAAGTTGAAAGATAGTAAAAAAAATCAGATAAGTCACATAAAGAAAAGAGAGTCTGAAACAAGAACTTTCAATCGAGTCAAGTATACATTCAAACAAACAGTTTCAGACCCAAAGGCCTAGGGTTTTCAACAATAATCGAGTTTAAAAGATGGTAAAACAAATAAGTCAAACAAAGCACTTAATCAAACAAGTACACATCTAACGAACAACTTCAGAACTCGAATGAGACCCAAAAAGGAATTAGGGTTTTCAACACGCTGACTCAGATAGAAGAACAACATGAGCAAAACATAGCAGAATCACAAACAACATTAAAAATCGGAGAAGAGATCTTTTGAAAAACTTAAAGGAAAACCTTAACGAAAAGTTGTTTTGAAAGAAAAGTTGAAGAACTTTCGAGAAAAACACTTGACATTCACAGCAAGTACAGATCTAAAGTAGATCTGAAAGAAAATCAAAGGATATTAAAGATTAGGGTATCGAAAAACCCAGAAAAGGTGAGAAGGGCCTTGAAAGTTACCGATCTAACCAGGAGAGTCAAGGATCTGACTCGAACGACCATGGCTGGCCGGAAAAAGGTCAGGGATGACCGGAGAAAAGCCATGAACAGCAGTCGAGCAAGGACTGGACCAGATTCCTTCGAGGACTGGCCATGAAACCACAGAAACAAACACCCAAGAGTCATGGGAGGCCACCACACATCTCCAATGGCCATGGGAGGCCATGGATTAGGCATGGATTAGGGTGTAGTTTGATGGCGGCAGCTAGGGTTTGTGTTAGGTTTCAGAGAGAGTTGAGAGAGAAGAGGGATTCAGAGGCGGCGGTTGGTGAGAAATGAAGTAGGGTAAGGGGTCGTTTGGGATTAAAAAGGAAAGGGCGTATAGGAGCCGTTGATCTAAATGATCAACGGCTAGGATTAAAGGGGTTAGGGGTCGGGTTTAAACGAGATTGGGCCGGGGGGAAATTGGGTCTGATTTGGGGTTCAATTTAGGCTACAATTGAAATGAAATTGGGCTATCATTTGAATAGCCATTTTTCCCCTTTTAAAATTATAAGAAAAAAATAGTAAATTAATTTCTGGAACCAAATTAAAAGTACTAAAATGACTTATAGCATATAATTATTAATTTAAAAAGAACGGACTTAATTTTCAAGAATATAAACACAATTAAATCCTAAAAGAGGCCAATATTGCAATTATATGCAATTTAGCTTTAAAAAATACTAAATAAATTTGTAAAAATATGCAAAAAATTATTTTAGCTATATTTCAGCATAAATGTGAAAGTCCAATAAATGAATCACCAAAAATAATAATTTTGGAAATCATTATTGGTTTTTTTTTATGGATAAAACAGGGAAATGAGTTGATTTAAAAACCTTTAAAAAATAATAAAATATTTGGACATACTTATATATGCATACATATGCTATTTTGAAGGTATTTTGCATATTAAAAAATATATAGGGAAAAATTGGGTATCAACAGTTGCCCCTCTTTACCCGGGAAGGATGAAAGAGTTATCGGGTAAAGATATGATGGCCAATTTTGACCGAACGAAACGGTTCGAAGAAGTTAGGCCGCGCCCTGGCTTCTGAGCTACCTACATATCCCTGGTTTTACAGGAATCAGGCCATATGTAGTTCAGGATCCGTCGGCGGAGTATGCCGATGGAGGCTTTCCAAAAACGGACGCAATATCTAGGACGGGGCGAGTGGGCGGCTTGTGAGAATGGTTAAGGCTTGATATGGCTACGGGAACTGGAGCGTTAAATTTAGACATGATGCAAATTTCCATTGGACCATGAATGCTGCCTTTGAACGGTTACGATGACGACTTTAGACCATGATGTCCTGGGCCATGAAGCGTATAATAAAGGATTCGCAGGCCATGAAATGATGCTCTCGGGCTATATGAGAATGGTGCCTCCGAACCATGACGCCTTTGAATAATGATATGCAAAAAGGTTGAAAGGAGTTCTTAGGCCATGACATGGTGTTCTCGGGCTATGAGGATGGTGCCTTCGAACGATGACGCCTTTGGATGGGTTGGCGATATTTCAGCCCATGAGGGATGCAGTAGCATGTGCCGATCTTTCAGTCGTGCAATGTGGCGATCTTTCAGCCGTGCAATGTGGCGATCTTTTAGCCGTGCAATATGGCAATCTTTCAGCCGTGCAATGTGGCGATCTTTCAGCCGTGCAATGTGGATGGAGACAGTGTTCAGTCTCGGAAGGCAGGATGGTAGCCTTATGCAATGCAGATACAGACAGAGGTAGAGCTTAACCTCGGAAGGCAGAATGGTAGCCTTATGCAAGTTGGAAGGCAGAATGGTAGCCTTATGCAATGCAAAAGATAGATAGAGGTAGAGCTTAACCTCGGAAGGCAAAATGGTAGCCTTATGCAAGTTGGAAGGCAGAATGGTAGCCTTATGCAATGCAAAAGATAGATAGAGGTAGAGCTTAACCTCGGAAGGCAGAATGGTAGCCTTATGCAATGCAGATGCAGATAGAGGTAGAGCTTAACCTCGGAAGGCAGAATGGTAGCCTTATGCAATGCAGATGCAGATAGAGGTAGAGTTTAACCTCGGAAAGCAGAATGGTAGCCTTATGCAAGTTGGAAGGCAGAATGGTAGCCTTATGGAAGTTGGAAGGCAGAATGGTAGCCTTATGCAATGCAGATGCAGATAGAGGTAGAGCTTAACCTCGGAAGGCAGAATGGTAGCCTTATGCAAGTTGGAAGGCAGAATGGTAGCCTTATGCAATGCAAAAGATAGAGGTAGAGCTTAACC